>NC_038250.2:45006756-45128934 GCF_000004515.6 Glycine max
TTTAAATTTTTGGAATTTTAAAACATAATTTTAAACAACTAAAAATGTAAAATTTTAATTTCATTCTAAAAGGTGAGAAATTAAAATTCTCTTCTTGATAGAAGAACCTTCCAAAATATTTGTGTATTTTCTTTGTAACCTTCATCTCCCTTTTCACCTAAAAAATCTCAAAATCTCGTTCTCGAATTCGTGACTCTTCCCTCACACTTATGATCCTCTTCTTCAACAAACACCTTCTAAGATCGCATAACGTCGATTGGGTGCGGACGTAAGGGGACACGTAGAACTGCACCCGCCAATCAGGGGAGCAGTCATCGTTGCCTATCTCGCGGTGGAGGTGCTCGTTGGTGGGAAGGGCCTGGGCCATGCTTTGCGCCGTTGACTGAATGTTGTGATCAGGTATGGTGGTGTACGTCGTCGTGTCCCGATTTCCCTGAGACTCCCTATGCTGCATCAATATTCTTCCCTTTGGAAGCACATCAATCATATCTTCTCTTTTCTTTGCATTTATTTTCTTTCACCCTCACAATGTTAATTTTTTTTATCCAAACAAAAAATTTTAAAAATAAAAGAATTTCAATTAAAATTCAAACACACTATAACTGAAATATCCTTTGGAGGGTTCACCAATGTTAATACTAATGTTAAGGCTTGTACGAAATAACAATGGCTTCAACTCTCGCTATGTATTTCAATATTGGAAGAAAAAAATGTCGCTTGAAGAGTTGAGTCCAACTAGCTTCAATATTAGGGTTAATGCTATTGTTGACTCTCGTCCAAACTTTTCTTGTAGTGTATTTATGATTCGCATTCATAAAGTTGCAGTTTTGTATAAATAAGATATCTTATTTGTAGAGATATGATAGAAACTCTGTTATCTCGTCTTTATCTCACTTCTAAGTTCTTACAATTTTATTTGGATTTTATAGCATTAATATGGCTATTTAATTTGTTAACAAGTTTTCCAAGTTGCACTTTGTTGAAAAAAGGCGAACACTAAACAAAATTAGAAGAATCAGGAGAATTAATTGCTGTCTAATTTGTTAACAAGTTTTCCAAGTTACACTTTGTTGAAAAAAGGCGAACACTAAACAAAATTAGGAGAATCAGGAGAATTAATTGCTGTTTAATTTGTTAACAAGTTTTCCAAGTTACACTTTGTTGAAAAAAGGCGAACACTAAACAAAATTAGGAGAATCAGGAGAATTAATTGCTGGCCCAAGTTAAGTTGGAAAGCTACAAAATCTTCTGTCGTTTTCGTTTCTTTTTTTTTTTTTTTTTTAGTAATTTTGTCGTTTACACAATATGCATTCTTTATTTTATTTTTTATATTATTGGAAGTATATAGTGTCATTAATAACTAAGCAATCCATCAGGTAAATTAATTGAACACCATGTCAATGGCTGAATTTCACTATTCACTATTTATCATTGCCGCCATTATGAAAAAAATAAAAAAACAAAAAAAACTATTGATTCAAACAAATGTGTTTGCATAAAAAAAATGTCTGGAACTTCTTGATTTGTTTTGCAGCTAACTCTCGTGATAGTGGGATGATCAAAATAAATCTCGATGAATTCTCCTCCTTGTTATCCTGTAAAATGCTTTAATTTAGATTAAAATATGCAATTAATTTAATTTCTATCACACGATTTTTGTTTATTTTTATTGGTAAATTTTTTTAATTTAGTCGTTATATAAATATAAAATATTTTTGAACTAAATATATTTTTATTCCCTACAAATTTAATTTTTCTGTTATAATTCCTATAAATATTTTTGTGTATCTTTAATTTCTTATTTATTTTTCATCATCAATATTAGTCTCTCAAAGTTGTAATTTTTGTCCTTTTTTTTTTATCTATAAGTCTATCCTAAAAATTAATACTGATGACAAGAAAACAATGAAGAACTAAGAACAAACATAAAAAGTTAAGAAAATAAAACTTCTAAATTTTACAGATAAAAAATACTAAAATATATTTGTGATTCCTAATAAATAAATAGTTGAATTTTTAGTTTGCTACCTAAAAAATATTCTTCGTTTTTCTCCATGATAAAACACAAATTTTGCTTTTTTTTTTTTTATCTTTGATACTCTTTTTAGTCCCTACAAATTAACAAATTTTATGTTTGTTCCTAAATAAAAAAAATTCATTTATTATTGATCCCTTTAAAAAATACTAATAACAATTTTTTTATTAATGAATAAACATAAAATTTACTAATTTATTAGAGACTAAAAAAGTGTCAAGAATCAAAAACAAAATTATTATTTTATTAAGGAATGTAAAAAATTTTATCTAAAAAAATAAAAATTTAAATATTTATTAGTGATAAAAACATAATTTAGCCTGAAAAAAAAGAAAAACAAATTTAACGGAAGAAGTTTTAATAACGCAATTCCTTTTAGATTTATAACTTTGTCACAATGTCATATTTGCATATTTATGTGGCTAACAGGTGTTGACCTAGTAATAGATACATGTTCATAGTTAAAACATGCATTGACGCTTGATCATTATTTGTATTATGGAATCTTAATTTTACTCCTTATAAAAATAAATTTTTAATTTAATATAATACAAATTTTTTCAAAATCTTTCAACTTGAATTGATTTTTATAATGAAAAAAGTATATGTAATCCTAGTATACAAATATACAAAGATCACTAATTATCTAACATGATTGTTATAATTTAATCAAATGTTTCGAATTCAAAACTCAAGTAAATCACTTTATTAAATACTTATGTAAAAATTTTATCACTTATAATGATCTTATTTAATTCAAATACAATTATTTTTAGTGAAGGATATATTTGATCTAAAAAAAATACACACAAACAAAATATAATACTTAGTACTTAAAAAATATAATATTAAACTACTTCAATTTACATTTTGATTAGGAAAAAAATATCATTTGCAACAAAAAAAATCTAAGTTCATGGATGTTAAATTGTTGAATCCTATGGAATTTCACCATAATTGTTTAGATTTAAAGAAAAAGACTTAATAGTTGTAAGACCTCGTAACATTCTTATGTTTGGTTATTGTTTTGGTTGAAAATTCCAGAAAAATTAGGATTCTTGGTTAAAAATGATTTTATGTCAAGAAATTAAATTTAGTCTATGCAACGAACTTTCATCTTTCAATTGCGTGGTATCTACTTGGATTGAGATCTAATTGAATTACTTTGGGAGTAGAGTAGAGAAAAATCTAAACCCTAGCTACTATTAATCATTGTTGCTACTTTAATTGTGATCTTTATGATTTGTTGTGTTCTGTTTTTCCCTTGTTGTTCAGTTTTTCTTTGGAATCATTCAATGCAATAAAATTCCTCCTAATTATAAATTCAAATGGCGATAAACTTGTGATTTAGTACTTGGATCCAATCACCCTGAGAGAACAACACCTTTTACTTCCTGTATATGTAGTTCTTAATAATGATTGATGCACTTGCCAATTCCTCTATTATATCCACCAACGGTAGAAGTTGGTCTATATGTTTCCAAATTGAGAGTTTGTGAACAATAAAAATAGAAGTTAAAAACATTTCTACTAAGAATTTTTTACCTCTCTCTTGTTTCTATCGGTGTGTTGTCTGATTATGAACTACTCATTTTGTGATGCATCCAATAATTGGAGCACAAACAAGTTGACTCTTACAACTTCTAGCATTCTGGGCTCTATTGATGACACCTCACATGTTAGAGTTGGATTGTCTCCTTAAGTTAATTGGAGTTGTTTCTTCTTTTCTTCTATATAGTTTTTTGAGTTTGCCAACTCCAACTTGCATATAAAGTTAATCTAACTTACATATTCAAGTCATTGTTAACCAAAATATTGTTGCGGAAAAATTTATTAAATAAAATTATATTTTAATTATAATAGACTAACATTATCATTCAATCACAAATTATTATTGATATAACTTTTAAAATAATTATTTATAAAAATTAATAAATTTATTATACATGATAATTTATAATTAAATAATAATATAACATTATTTTATATTTCCAATACATAATCTTTTTTTCTGGTAAAATTATCATTATTTTTAGTTACAAAAACTTACCTAAACTTATGACACATGTAAAAGTGTACATATTTTATCTTCCAATTTATTACCTTTCCTAGAATGAAAATTTTATTTTTGATAATTAAGAAAAATTAGAAACTCTGAATAAATAAGGTTTGGTTTGTTTATTGTTTTCAAAAGTACTTTTTTTGCTTTCTAAAATTTATTTGTTACTTGAGTACATTTGAAAGTATCTTTTTCTATGAGCACATTTTTGTTTTGTAAAATTTTGTTGCCTGAGCACTTGAATAAAACACTTAAAAGAAAATACTTGATTTTAAAATACTTGCTTTCAAAATAATTTTCAAGTCCTAAGAAATTCCGAATGAGAAATTCATTCGTAATTTGGATTTATTTTTAAAATAAAAAACCCTTATAAGGAAAATACTTATTAAGTTATAAAACCAGGAAAATGATCCACCAACCTGTTAGTTCTTTTTATGAGGCACAAACGGGAGAATTTATCCATGAAGTGGAAGAGCTATTGAAAATGTATGAAACTATCACAAGGATTTATGTAAAAAGAACAGGCAAACCTATAAAAAAATGAAAGAAAAGAAAAATATAAAAAGATGATTTTTAAGGTCGTTTGTTAGGAAAGAAAATGAAGAATGATATAAATTTGAGGATTTTTCCCCTGGTTTCCCGCATACCAAACTAAGCCCAAGTCTTGAAACATTGAATTCCCTCCACAAGTAGATAGTAGTGACAATAAATCTCTCTAATTACCACCAATATAATACAAGTAATCTTATCCTCGTTTCAATCTGTGTCTCATCAAGTCGATGGTCCAAAACGTAAGGTCCTAGAATTGAAGTTTCCATTTTATATTACATGAATATATATTCATTTCATTAATTAATATAAAATGAATGGTTTTAATCTAATGGTTATCCATAATCCTTAATATTTAGACCATTAAAGACATTACCCAATACCTTACCAATTGATCCATCAAAGTACGTGTCACTCAGTCAATCGAGCCATTTTGCCAAAGTAAATAACTACAACTCCAAATATACTATAACGATCGATAGAAAATTTTTATTCAAATGATGATAGATACACTTATATATATATATATATATATATATATATATATATATAATATAATATAATATAATATAATATAATATAATATAATATAATATAATATTAATTTATTAATATTTATTATTTCTTTCTCTTTTTTCTATATCATATCATATTATTTATGATAAATATGTTTCTTTTCTTTTATTTCTTTTCTTCTCTAGGTGTTGAATAATTTTTTTCATTTTATTTATACTAAAATTTATACGACCTTTTTTTACAAATAAGTGAAAAATTATAAGAAAAGAGAGAAAATACAAAATAAAATAAATGATGTAGTAGAAAGTAATAAGAAATTATTTAATTTTATTATATAAATATAATATTCTATATCTTGAGTTTGGCGTGGAATAAGATAATCAATCTAGTAAAAATTATTTGTGATCTATATATATAAAAAAAAATGTAAGAAGCTGTCGTGTCTCGTGACAATCACAAATTAATAGCTTCAAGTACTCTTTATATATATTTATCAACATTATCTTTAAGATGTTTTATGCTCTCTTATATCTGAATGCTACTAACTGGTGTCTTTTGCGAGTACTTTGTGACTAGGCTCAGGAGCCCATCAAATAATTAAGAAAACAATAACAGTTCTTATACACATGAAATTTTCAATGCTTAGGTGACGTGCATCATAGTTCAGTCTTCTGATTAAGCTAGCAGTATCTGTCAAGCGTGATTATACGATTTCATTGTTCAAATTATTATTAATTACAATTGATTGATAATGACAACCCTTTGTCATGTTTTATAAACGGAAACATAATTTTAAGGGTCCAAGGTTTTATTTCTTCATAGTTTCTCCAACCTATAGACATATATATAGTACCATGCCTAACTTCTTCAGTTCATGGGTAAATAAAAGAAAGCGGAAAAGGGGAAAGGAGTAAAGACCAAAGAAAATTATGTATTTGAGATATAGATCCCCAATTGCACATTATGACTTCAAAGAATCTATCATGTTCCCAAATGTCATTTCCGTCTTCAATCAAGCAATTTTTTCGGTGAACAAAGAAACAAATGAGGATAGGATAGAGCTTGAGACTGTTCATTTTTCCTTTTCACTATAATTTTATAATCTCTTAGATCCTAGACTCAAATAATTAGTTGCATGTCACTGACAAATCATTAATTGGAGTAGTAATAGGCTTGATGTCTCGAAAAAAAATTAATTAAAACAAAAAATTTCAGTAAAAATGATTAGTTAAATTTTTCAATAAATATTAATTATTAAAATAACCGTTAAATACTTCAAACTAATAATATGATAATAAAAAAATAGGTGACCTTTTTGTAAAGATGGAGATTTTAAATTGCAATCTCAATTCCAATTAGAATTTGATTACCATCTTTGATAACACAGAAAATTGCATATAAATATAATTGAGGTGATCACAATTGTTATGCAAGTCTTTTTTTTAGGCAAAAAAAAGAGATAAGATTGAGTAGAAATCAACAAGAAAAGACATCCAATTAACTTGACATCTGACAGGAAAATAAACTAACACAATAACAAATTTTATCAAAAAATAATAAGCCGTTAAAATAAATTTTCTCAAACTTATAAAAACTTACACGAAACATTAATAAAATATAAAACATAAAATAGATGAAGAATAGAAACACAAGTTGTTTAAGATGAAAACTCCTTAGAATAAGAGTAAAAATCACGGGAAACAAAAGAGACATCCAATTACGTTGGCACCTCCTCCTTGCTGCACCCAAGTTATGCTTTAAAGTCACAAAAACCTTAAAAAACTGACATTATGAATAAAATTGCGGTTTTTTAAAAATCTCGGGAGAGACACGACATGATGAGTAACGATAAGCTGCATATTAGAACTACCTGTTACTTGTTAGTATTAGCCGAGGCACAACGATTACTCCATCTACCAATGAGATTGAAAAGTTTGTATCATACATTAATTAAACCAAGAAAATTCAGGCAATACCCACATGACCGTACACACAATTCACGTATAACGAAGAACCAAAGATACATAGATAGATATATATCATTAACATATATGTTATTTCTTTCTAGTTTGTTATAGTGTTTGCTCTGTTCAGCAAAGCCCTGGTTCGGTCTTAGTCATGGCAATTCATGCTTGGCGATAAATGAAAGCAGAATCAGCAAGTCGCTAAAGGGACTTGTCATTGGCCTGTGCGGACTCAAGTCTTAATGTATGGTGGAAACTGAAAACGATGTGAAAAATTGACCATTGAACATTAAGCATTTTTTTTAACCACATCTATTATTATCCGCTGAAGGCAATTGTTCTCAAATTTTAGAGTTAAGTTTCTCTTTATGTCCTTTTTTTTTTTTCAAAATTATTCATAAGTTGATTTATATTAGTTAGGTAAAATTATTATGAGTGACAAAATTACATCTTTAAATTTTTAATATAATTATATACTTAAGATTCTAATCAGAAATTATTAATTAAATTGAAATAACCTCGTATCAATCAACTCAGACGCAGCTTGATATTAAACATTTTTTTCAATGCCACCGCATGCATATATAGGACTGTTCATCATCCGTTACTACGTGGGGACCTTACCATTTGGTTGGTATACAAGGACAAGACAGGGTGAATACTGATAGGTACCAGACCTTGACCAAATTTAAATTTACATAGAAATTGAACATTTGAGTTAGCTTTTCATGATGCTCATAAGTCGTGGCTTGTTTGTGGCAATTTCTCAATACCATTGATTCCGTTAGGCCTGCATGGTACTGGAAAAGAGCCTCATCTTTATTGGTTCAACCCCACCTTTGGATTTTGCTCATTTTCTGATGAGTTGGATCGTGGACTTTGGAAAAAGCATACAAAAAACACAACGACAGCGCAATTTTAAACCATGGTCTTTTGAGTTTTGAGGCATGCTATATGCTAGCAAGGATAGGGAGCTAACACTGCAACTTCAAAAGAATGAAAAATTTTAAATTTTAAGATTCCAGAAATCTGATGAGTTCATAATATATCATGTTTTTCAAAAATGAATTTCAAAATAATGGAGGAAACTTTTCGTATCATATTTGACTTGAAAGGTTATGGTATATGAGAACCTTTATCATTAGGATTTATTCTTATTGTTTTTGTTTTGCTTTGCATGCTTTTGTTCTAACCTTTCTTATGATAAATTGTTGTGATGATGCCTTCATTGATTCATATAATAGTTTTATAAAGTATGTTTGGATTCCAATTCCATGTTCAAAGATCATGTCGCATGCCTTCTTGCATTGGCACCCTATTATTCTAGACATTTGGCCAAGAGGAATTCAAATATTTTTGAAGACTGGTTTAACTTAAAGTATTTAGTATTTCTACTAGTATACTACATAGCAGTAGTCACCAGAGGGCATGCATATTTAAGGCCGTGTATTTTGTTGTGATGTATATATGTACACTTGTATACATGTGACAACTTGTACTTAGAATGCACTAGTTCTTCGGATTTCGGTCTAGTTAAGATTTTACCTTATTTTGTCTGTTGTTGTATATATAGAAAAAAGTTTAATGTATATGTACTAAGTAAAATAATTTTATATTATTTTTAATTATAAATTATTGTTTGAATTATTTTAAAATAATTATTTTAAAAATTAATAAATTTATCATATACAATGAATTATAATTAAATAATTATGTAAAAAAATTTAACACCATCGGTGTATAATTATTTTTTTTAATAGAAAATGCCAGGTGATAAAGAAGAATTAGTTAATCCTTTTTGGAAACTCTTTCAGTTACCCTTGGAACAATATACTTGATACATTGTTAATGTTGCCACCAATCTTCTATGATTACTTGTGATGTTTTTGGTATTTTTTTTCTTCTATTTATTATCCATGTAAGTAATTGATAAAAGATTAATCCTCTCTAGTCAAGTGTGTGTCACATTCTATAGGACCCTGTTTATGGAATGTTTATTTTCAATTCATCATCAAATTTACACAAGCCCTTTCCATCATGGTTTCATTTTCACTTTTACCGCAACTATGTTTTGAGTTTATATTAAAAGTTATATATTTTATTGGTGGGTTATCCAGTTAATACTAATTTTTATTTTTACTTTTAAAAAATATTTTCATTTTTTCACATGTGAACATATTATACGTTATTTGATCTCAAATATTTGTAAATATCTTTATCCTATATATCATTATTAATAGACTTGCATTTCAATTCAATCCCCTTGCAGTTTTATCTTGTGTTAAATTTTGTGTGTGTGATCCGGAGGTATTTAAGATTTTTTATTTGACATTTAATTAAACATCCTCCTAGATCAATCCATTTTAAAATAAGTGGTATAACTAATTGTGACTCTATTTTTTGTGTTAAATATATTTAAAAGGAATGAAAAATTATCTTATTCTCGCGTCATTCGTTCATGTTAAATTTAATCAAGTCATACATCATCTCACATTAAAATATATAAATGAGGGATAATTCTCACTCATTGACTTTTAGAGTTGAGTTAGATTTCTCATATGATGATAAGCATCCATCATTTGTTGTTCAAACATCAAGTCTAAGAAATTCTAAAATTGGTCGAGACAAAAAGGAAAGGAAAAATAAATGAAGAGACAAAGATCCTCATCCAATTGTTTCAGTCTATTGAAACAGAGCAATGCTTTCATTATGCTCGGATTCACTTGATTTAAAATTATATTAAAATATCAGCTAACATAGTTTTTAACACGCATTCAAACATAACATCAAATGAAAAAAAAAACTTTATATAATTTTTTTAATTAAATTACAATTTTAGTCCTCTTATAATTTTTAATTTGTGATTTGTTTTCTCTCTTTTTTTCACACAATTTCGGTTCCTTATTTTATAAAATCTACAATTTTGCAAAGTTCACCCATAAACACTTTTAACTCAATTATTTTCAAATGAATTTTGCAAAAGATCACCCCAGATACACACTCTAACTCAATTATTTTCAAAATATCCCTGTCAGTCCAAAACCAAACATTGTCCAAACATCATTATTTTTTATTTTAAACTTCTGAATTCTTTTCCTTTTTGTCTGGCTTAATTGATCTTCTCCTCGCCAAGCCATACCCCAATTACATACCTCAATTGGTTTTAAAATCGAGAATTTAATCCGTCAATTTCAACATCACACCCTCCAAAATCATTTCCAATCTCACACGAAATGTTAAATAGTATAAAACAAGTTCTGCACCAATAATAGAGTAAATTCTGTTTGGGCTTGAGCTACTATACTATGCCAGCTTTAATCCCAATTATCGCACATTGAGATTTGTCTGGTACGAGCCCTATATACGACACCCCAGCTCATAAAGAAGGGTTATGATTCAAAATAAGACAAAATACTCATCACTCAGTATTTGACTTACATTAGTTAGACGCTGCTGTTGTGTTGCCTTAGCTTACTTCTTAAACAGATCAAGCATCGTTTTTATTTTATCTTCCTCATAAGTATGTAAATTGAGAAGGGGAAGTAAAAATAGATAAATAGAAGATTTTTCTTAAAAGGAATTAACATAAGAAATCAGAATAAGATGAGATGATAAATATTTTTTTTCCTCATGTTTAGTAGGAGGAAATAAAAATATTTTATGAACATAAGAAATTCTTAAAATTTTTAATTTGTGAATAGAAGTTAAAAGTAAATGCATAATAAATGAACCTTTTGAGTGAGAGTAAATTACAAAGTTATCAAATTATCTTCATTTATTTTTAATTCTATAAATGCTTGTTTATTTTTATTGTCATTGCTACTGTTATAAAAATGTCATTATTATTTATAGAGAATAAAATTTCTAATGTTAAATACAAAATAATAAAAACAAAACTAATAAATTGATAGGTATATAGATATACTGATGCTTAGATTAGAATAATTTTTACGTTAAATGTTACTTTTAGTCCATTAAATTTTAATGTTGTTTCATTTTAGTATTTAGTATATTAAGTTTTAAAAATTTTATTTTAATCTTTTATACTTTCAAAAATTTTATTTTAATTTTTTATGTTTTTGAAGATTTTTATTTTGACTCTTTATGTTTTAAAAAGTTTTATTTTAATCATTTATGTTTTCAAAATTTTCATTTTGATCTCTTATTTTTTCAAAATTTTTATTTTATTCTTTTTTTTTATTTTCGTTAACAAATGTTAGTGTCTTGTTAATAATTAAGTATATAATTCATCCATCAAACAACACTATCTTATCATCACATGCTACATTTGGATCTATCACCAATATAGATATAAAACATTGGATCTTAATGTCGATGAGAAGCTTTAAATTTAACATAGATTAAAATAAAACTTTTAAAAACATAAAAGATTAAAACAAAATAAAACATTTAAAACTTAATATATCAAAATAAAACAACACTAAAGCATAATGATCCAAAGTGACATTTAACCTAACTCTTTTGCATCCATATAGGCATGGCGTGAGGCCTTTAAGAATGCATCCAAACCATTGAATTAATTTAAAAAATAAAAGAAATTATTAACTAAAACAATAAAAAGAAAAATCACATTTGTTTATTCAAGCATACTGAACATATGCAAGTTTCCATTCTCAAATAAATCTTATTCTAAAAGTTACGATATTTTGTTTTTATTTTACTTAGTGTGTACTTTTTCATAAAAAAAATGAGATTATTGTAACTTAATAATTTGTAAATTGGACTAAGGTATGATTTTATGCTAAGATTTCCTTGTGAATTTTTTTACGAGATTTGATACTTTGAATAACATTTTTTTATATTTATTGTGTATTTGACCTTTCATTTAATAAGGTATCACTTAAATAAATAATTAGTTGTTAGAAGAATTTATTTTGTAGTCTGAGAATGATTTTATTTCAGTTAATGAAGTTTCATTTATTTGTCAATCAAACAAGAAATAGTCCTTTAAAAATAAACAAAATCTGAAATAACTGGAACAGTAAAAGATTAAATTTTATTGATTTAAATTTGATGTTATTTTCAAAATAGTTCAATTCGAATTGCTAATATATATAGACAATAATCCTTGAGCATCAGGACTCAAATAACATATATGTTAAAATAAATCAACCTGACCTGATATAGTTCACAAATAACCTTACCTTTAAAGCTTATAGTTAGGTTCAATATGTGTATATAAAAAAATAATTGTTAAGGAAAATAACTCCTTGAATAAACTCCAGTAGGCTAAGGAATTAGTTATTGATTTTGGATTGAAAACAACTAGGTTAAAAGAAAAAAAAATTATCTTCTACTCATTTTTTATATTTAAGTTTATTGTACATGAATTAAAAAATATTTAATAAAAACTAAAATTATTATATTTGAACTAAAATATATTTATTTAATATCTTCATCTTTGATACCTATACTACCAATAGTACATATTAAATAAAGATATATTTGAGAAAAAAATTAATTAAGTTTTAAAATTCTGAAACATAAATTATTTTGGAAAGCCAAAACATAAAAGAAATGGGACGACGGTAGTATATAGGTAAAAATAAAGAATATTTTAAGCATAAATGACCTTTTGATAAATTGAATTCTTAAATCCATGATAAATTAAAATGATATTATCAACAGTTTTGAACACATAATAATTAAAATATATATCGTTTACCAAAGAAATTATACTTTTTTCTGTTCCATTGTAATGGTGGTGTAAGAGAAAGAAATTATTTCAAAATAATTATAATTTTAGTTTTTCAGCATAATATTTATTATATTTTTCACTTTTATCTTTTATAATAGTAATAATAGACAACAAAATCTATAAATGAATTAATGATGATATAAGATTAATTTTATAAAATTATTATTATCTTTTATCTATTTTTTTTTCTTAGTCTATATAAACAAAACAGTCTGGGTTGACTATTATTATTTATAATAGTACTTATTTTTTCATACTCTCCTTAATGATGCAACAAGTTAATAGATTATCAACGGTTTTGTTATGTTACGAGTTACCGTTGTTATTTGATAGTAGTATGAAATAATTTTTTTTACAAGAACCAAAGTCAAAAACAAAAAATGTTTAAAAAACTAAATTATCAAAAACCTCTAATTTTTTTTTAAAAAAAAAAGTTATTTAAGCCAATATTTTATTAGTAGCATTCTCCAAACTATTCAAGAGACGTATATTTGATGCAAACAGACACAGGGAGGAGATCCGTGATGCGAAGGCAACAACAGGCAGCAGCCATGTGCCTATGAACAGAGGATGCAATTAAATTAATGAGATTCATTACACACCACAAAGAAAGAGACTGCTATGGAGCAACTATAGCCATCTGTAATTAATATACTTAGATAACTACGAAATCTTATGCATGCTTTAAACATTTAATAATTGAATCCGTGTTTTACATAGTGAGAAAGATTCGGGAAAGTTAAGTAATGAAGGCGAAAGCACAAATAAAAAAGAAAAGGATGGGCTATAGAGACCAGACATATCTATAAATATACAAGAAAAAGACACTGTTATTTTTGAAATATTGAGCTTTTTAGTTCTGTAGCGAAAAATTGAACTATTTTATTTCATGGCAAGTAGTACTGTGAAGAGTATACTATTCTTTCATTGGACAATGCTAGGTTTTTTCCAATCAATGCATTTACATCTAATGTTGACAGTTACTAATAATTGATATTACATATTTTACTTTCTAAAGTGAATATGTCGAATCCTTCCTATCATAGGTATATAACTCCTCTTTAGCCACGATCAAATTAAAAAAAATAAATTCAATGTTTATATATATCTCAATACATGAATGATTTGTCATGCATGTGTTTATAATATTAATAGTTAATTTTTGTCTGTAATTTCATACTTTACCTTCTAAAATGAATTCTGTGAGATAAGTCCCAATTTCATTTTAGTAAAACAGATGTCTTGTTCTCACCTAAAAGAATATCAGAAAAGAGTTTTCTAAACAGGCAAACTGTTAAGCTAATAGCAAGAACAGAAACACTATTTTTTTTGTTTAACTATACTTTTTGTCATTGTAATATACTCCTTTTTTTAGTCTTTGTAAAAAAAATTTTAAAAAAGATTTTTTATTTTTTGTTATTTTATTTTAATCCTTATAATATATTTATTTTTTATTTTGTTTTTGTAATATGTAGGTCATTTGCTTTTAGTTCTTATCGGATATTTATCAAATAGACTAATTCAAAATGAACAAAATATTACAAAATAACAAGATTAAAATAAAAAAACAAGAATCAAAACAAAAAAGAAACTTTACAAGGATCATTTTGAAAAATAATAATATTACAAGGATTAAAATAAAAAAAATATACTATTGAAAAAAACATATTTAATTTTTTTTAATATAACTTAGTAATAAGATTACTATTCCTTCATTCAAGAAAAATATGTCTTTTGAAACACCCATTTCATTTCTATACCAACAATCAGACAATTTTGTACATATTCATACAATTATATTTCATTGAGCATTTTAAAATGGGAGAGAGAGAGCGCATTCCATTTTACAGAGTTCACTGTTCATCACATTCCTCGTTACTTTTTGTAACTTGAGTTGGAAAATAAGGCCCATGGAGGGATAGGGATTCTAATGTGCCTTAGAAACTTGGACATTGCTATTGGTACTACCACTTTTGCTATTGTACCGTCCATGTAGGTGCCTTTTAGCTATATTCCAAAAGTGCTCCTTGGACAAAAACACAACATAAATATATTTTTGTTATTAATGGGGGGTGAGAAAAAATAACAACGGAAATACAATTCCGTTGTTCAAGTGAACAACAAAATCGTAACGTTACTCACTTGAACAACAAAATCGTGTTTTCGTTATTATTTCTTTTTCCACCCCTTATTTACGTGATGAAAACACATTTTTATTGTTCATTTGGATATTTACAAAATGAAATTGTGTCTTCGTTGGTCTGTTTTTTGTCCACCCCCATATACACAACAAAAACATGATTCTATTGTTGATTTGTATAATTGTGAAACGGAATCGTGTTTCCATTATTATTTTTTAATTCATTTCACAAAATGGAAATATATTTTTGTTGTACACTTGCACAATTGAAACATGTTTATGTTTTGTAAATATGAATGAGAAAAAAAATAATGACGAAAATGTATATTCCTTTATTGTTTTTTTGTCATACATAATATTTAAATGTTTAAGGACTTCAACCTGACTTGCAACACAATATGCATGACTTGCATTACTAAAAAACCTTATAGTCTACATTAAACAAATAAAAACATTAGCAAGTGTCAAATGAATACACATAACAATACTTAATACGAGATAAGTTAACTAAAACTAATCCTCAGTGGTGTCTACTACATATTGAGATCCTATAATTGAATGAAGCATCAATGATTTAAATACTTGGATGTGTCGCATATATAGTTTTTATAATGAACGAGTTTCACATGCACAGTATGTACGCCATTGTGATGCAATAGGAGATAGGGGACAATCATATTTCAAATACACCTATATTATAATAGAAAAAAGGTATAGTAGAGTTAGTGAACAAATCAATTAATGGTTACAATATTAAAAAGTCTCTAATGTAGATGTTGTATACTCGTAGAAAGTGATTTTTGTTAAAAAGCCAATTGCAATAGGGCATTGATGTGCCTCACATAGTGTTGAACTCTTGAGTGGAAAGAAAGTTCAACTTTGGAGCATAGATAAGGAAATCAAAACAACATTTTACTAGCTAACAATGACATAGCCCATGTCAGAAATGGTCATCCACTTGTCAACGAATGTTGTTGGGCCATGATGAATATATAAAGAGTCTAATAATTTAACTTGTCTGTCTTGTGTGCCAAACAACTCAACATATTGAGAATTTCATGTTTGAAGTTTTTAAATCAAGTCTTGTCGAACTAAAGTGCATGATTCTTCACCCTGATCTAGTAAAAGCTACAATTGCCTTGTAACCATAATTTCCATTAGGCCTCACATCAACAATTTTTAGGATGTACTATTGCAATGGATTGAGAAATTTATCCATATAAAAAACCTTTTTATGTTCGCCTTTTGTTATTGATATCTTTGCGAGCCACAATTGGATTTCCCAAGCTATTAATCATCGTGTTCATTTCATCGCTCGCTCCTACATTGAAGGTTCATGTTTAGTAGATTTCATAGATTTTGGTGCATCCTTTGTTTTTACCTACTTTGGAGGGAGACACATTGAAGTGGTATCCCAAAATGCAAGTACACAAACCTTATTCTTCAAGGTCATTTTCTCATCCAATCAAGTTGTGAAAATCTCTTTAATAATGCATCAACCTCATGTGTGAGAGTTAAGTCCCCCCAAGAATCACCTGTGTCATTTGTACCACTAATGGATAACAACTTTCAATGCACATGAATAGACGATAAGGGTATTGAGTCACTGATATGGCTATACCTAGCAAGTTCACAGACACATGGTAGAGTGCTTTAACTCATTAAAGATTAAACTTTGTGCTTGTGTTGAAACAAAGCCACGTGGTCTCTTGTTAAATGGTGTATTAAACTTGTGGTAAACCACGTTGATGCTTTTCTAGAATAACGCCTTAAGTTCTGTATGTTGCAATATAAGCATGTTATTTATTGCATCACAACAAGTACACCAATCTTTCATACTATCGCGAAACAATCTCTTCAGTCTTGTATATGCACCTTCAACTTTGTAAAGCATTATAGTATAATGCCAAACAAAAGATACATAACAAACAAAATGTGAAACAAGTAATTAAAAAAATATACCTATTAGTTGTTGTGTTTACAACATGCAGAACATGATCAGTCCATGCTTGTACATATCTCTCCCTATGATGCATCAACCATGTATAATAAACATACTCCTGAAATGTCGGATAATGTGCACACATGTTTGTAAAGCTTTTCAACCATTGCTTATACATTTCTTCATCAATTGAACTCACCAAGCTTGCCCAAGTATCCATCATAGTCTCCCAGTCTTCTGCCTTTGTCACGGGCATCTTACATTTTGCTTTGACATTCTTAGAAATGTGGGATTCACTTAACAAGTTGGTTGAAGAAGGGAAGACAACCTCTAATGCATTCATCAAAGCAAGATGTTTGTTAGTGACAATCACCTAAGGCAACTCATCATCCTTCATAAACAATCATTTGACCTTATTTAAAGCCCATTCAAAATTGTCTGTCCTCTCAAATTGTAAATAAGCAAAGGCAATGAAAAAGTCATTTGTCTTGAAGTCACACTAATAATCTCCAACAACGGAAGATGATATTTGTTTGTCTTGTAAGTAGTATCACAAATTAACTGTTGAAAATGAATTTAATAGCTTGATGGAATCTGGTTGAGAGCACATTATATCTTCAACAACATCTTGAGTGTCCACTTTTCTGAACCAATATACATATTGATGGCGTTCTATTAACTTCATCAGATGTTGTACCTTTGTTCTTGGATACCTTTTTTTGCAATGATATCTTTGTCATTCATTGTATACAGTCTTGATGGTGGTGACATTTTTCTAATCTTGATATTTGATTGTCAACAAAATTTGACTAGGCTTCACCATGTTTTTAGTCATTTGGCTAAGCATAGTTTTTTCATCACAATGTTTCACTGACTTTGTGGTTATGAAAATCACAAACTACAAAAAAAATTTCAACCTACCTCTTTGACAAACTTCGCTTTTAATTTAAATAGACTTTCACATTTTCTGGTTCTAGTGCTCTTGCAGACTAACTTATCTTTGTACTGTTTGTACTTTTACAACCCAGTACAACATAAATTTTCCTCCCATTTTCTGACCTATGAATGACAATAACAAATCCAAGACTCTTTTCTAAATATCGAGCCCAACACAAAATATTTTTCTTCACTTATACAACATACACATACAAAAAGATAAAAATATAAAATTAATCATCAACATACCTCATCAGTCATGAAATGATTCAAAAAGTCAGGGTAATAGGTTAGGAGGGTCTATATCCTATCCATTGTCAAGATCTTCATGTTGATTTTCCAAACCAATGTCATATGTGTGTATTTCATTTACTTGATTGGGATGGTAAAAATCATTTTGGCTATCATCAATCATGTTTCCAAAACCATGTGGCATAATGTTAGTCATCATTTACGACTAACTTTTTTATTGAAAAACTTTATGAAATTTATGTCTTTTCCCCAATTTATGGTTCTTTTTGTAGGTTTGTACATATTTTTATGTTTAGTTTAATTTGTGCTCAGTAGATACTCCTTTCATTGTGAATTAATGTGGTTCAACTTCAGTTTCAGGTAAAAAGATGAAGAAATAGGAGGCTGCAGTAACTGGTACCTCGCTAAGCGAGACATATACGCTTAGCGAGCAACATCTGGTAAGCGAGTTAGGAGAATTTGGAAAAGAATTTGCCACGCATGCACGCGCCCAACATGCCATCAGCTCGCGCAGCGAGTCATTTGTCTCTTCTGGCGCTTACCGCGCCTGGCTCGCTAAGCCAAAAATCACTAACTTGCGCTTAGCGCGAAAATGACGCTAAGCGAGCCTTCGAGAATAGAAAGCCCTTAAAAGCTGAAGTTGGCGAGCAAGGAGAGAACTTTTTTTTGTAGAGTTTTGGCAGAAAACACACAAAGCATATACGTGAGAGACACAGAAAGGAAAAACAGGGTAAGGGGACACCAAAAACCTCAACTTTCAAGAGGATTCTAGGTTTTAGAGTGATCTGTAGGTTCCTAGAGGTGGAGGAGACATCCCTGCCACTATGTAATCTGAATTTTGCTTTCAAAAACCCCTATTGTAGCTGAAAGGTGATAACTTGCCATGGAAGGCTAAAGCTTTTGTTGGGAATTTTTGCTGAGCCTTGATGTAAAAAAACTTTTTACTATCTATTTAAAGTTGTTTTTATGTGTTCATTGCTTCTATCTGCATTTAATTATTGCATGTTTGTAGATTGATCACCCATGTGTGTGTAAAGTTAGGATTTTTAGCATTGGAAAGTGTTTTAAACCCTTAGAACTTGATAGGGCGGGCTAGAGAATTGTACGTCTGGACACGGAGTGCAAGGATTTTAGTTTTTAATATGCTGTGATCTTAATGCAATTCATTTAGGCTAAGTTCGACGAGGGATCCAAGAACGAAGTTTAAATAGAATTAGCCCATTCATGCAAGGAATTATGGTTTAGGATAATTGTCCTCGGTATAGAACACAGAAACAACCTTAGATAGAGAAACACATTTAATTACATCAAGTTACTTAGTAGAAGGACCCAACGTTTTAATCATTTGTTTATCTCTCACATTTAGGTAGTTAATTTTAGGATTACATAAAATATCTTTGCTTATTTCTATTTCATGGTTTTATACAAATGTCTACCTATTGAATGAACACTTTTCTGAATGAAACAAACTCCCTGTGATCGATACTCGATTTTTACCATTTTATATTACTTGTGACTCAGTACACCTGCTGATAGATTTCACAGTAGTGCGGACTGACAGAACACATAATAACTTCATGAAAAAAATAAATGTACTCCAATCCATGTATACTCTACAAAGAACTATTAAGGAAAATTTGGAAATATGATAAGAAATTCCAACAGAGAAAAGAAAAAAAAACCAACAATAGAATCATTATTGTTAGGTTTTTGACCCACAATAAAATCATGATTTCGTTCTTGTCTGGATTTGACACACAACGATGATTCCATAGTGTGTCAAAATTCAGACAACAATGAAATCATGATTCCATTATGTGTTGCAATTTTTTTTAAAAAAATGGAATCACACCTTTATCTTAGGTTGGTTTGGCAAGAGAGAGGAGAAGATATATGGAAAGGGGAAGAGTTGAGTGTCGTGAAAGAGAAAGAGTGAACTGATGGAAATGTGATAGAAAGGGTTGGGGGTATAGAAAAAACTTAGAAGGGCAAAATTGTCTTTGTCATGGCTTGGTAGTGCCAATAACAAAAGTGATAATGACAATAGCAACTCCCTTGAAATTTTTGACTGCAAAGGGTTTGCTAACCCAAGAAAGAAAACTAAACCCAAACCAACAATCCGATCCGCATGCACAAGTTTATCGGTACAAATACAATTAGACTTTGGATCAGGAAAAATAAATAAATCAGGTGAAAATTAATTGATGCTCTTGTAATTCATGTTTTCTTTCATAAATTTCTAAGAAATATGGAAACTTTTAAATGGGTGTGATATCGAATCAGATCTATAATGTCGGATATTATTTGGACACCTCAGATATTATATATATATATATATATATATATATATATTTGTACTTATTTTTAAACTTTCAAAACAATAAAAATTAAAATACAACCATAATTAGATAAAACTTTATATTTTTTATGTTTATAATGATTTATTTGATTTTTAAAGCACAACTTCTTGAAATTTTAAAAATTTTATTTAAAATTATTGTAATTAAACTGTAAGTACGAAATTGAGAATACAAATTATGTTGACATGGTGATTACAATTATGTAATCCAGATCTCTTTTCTGGGCTTTCATCCATGATTATCAAAGAGTTTAATTGCCGTGTGCTTTGTTTGTCAAGCTGCAATTTAAAATTTTAACTAACTCGATGTTGTGTGTTAGGTAGCCATATCATGATGTAATACATTCCTTTCTTTAGAAGCAAACTGTGCTACTCATGATTCTTATTCACTTTCTCTTTAAAAGAAATGACATTAAGGAAATGAGCCAACATTGGTGTAACGCATTTTCAGTTTTGTGAAATTGATATTTGGTATTGTTAGTGTGAGTTCAATAAAACTGACAAATCGCTTCTAAAGTTTTTAATGTCTTAATTGTGAATATGTGTTTGAAAATATTTTCATTTCAATTGCTGAAGGTATGGTAAAGGAATTATTCGCATTCAATTAATATAAGGTACATAAGGCTACATAAAAGGCCTATAAAAAGAAAGGCTACATAAAAGGGAACCAAAATGGTTTAGTAGTTTAATTAAATCTATAGATCAGAGGTCTGCTGCATTCCTTAGCAATCTTGCAAATGTTGAATGTAAATCGCATTTATTTACTTAAAATTCATCGTTGATAAGTATTTGACAAAGAGTGTTTAATCAATTTCAGTTGAAAGGTTTCATATAGAGTATTTATGTCATAAAATATCATACAAATAAACTATTTCTGATTGATTAATAACGTAAAAACTTTTATTCTGAAAGAACACATCTGTTAAACTCTTCAAAAAGACAAAAAAATAATAAAACTTAGTACTTAGTAATCATTACCAAAAAAGTTTTTATTAGTTTTTTATTTTTATTTTGATTAGGGTTGGCTAAACCAATATTAACCCTCCCTTTCTGAGAACTGAAGATCAAAACCCACTTCATTTTTATGGTCTTTTTAACCACCATCAATTTAACCCAAAGCCACAATCAAGCTCCCCCTTACGAATCCAAACCACCTTAACATCATCACGCCAAAGTCACCACATCGTTGCTATCAGACCAACCGAAAAGATTACATCATTCACAGCAAAAGGGGAAATCAGAGACAATAAATCTCTCTATAAGTTTAAGTTTTATTAATTCAATCATTGAATTAAAATTCTTAAAAAGTACCATTGAATTAAAATTCTTAAAAAGTAAATCAAGTTTACATATTTATATAAAATTTCATAATTATTTAATATTTTATTAAGTAAATTCAATTTAAAATTTAATATTTTCCCCCAAAAATTTAAGTAAATCTTAAATATAAGATTTTTGCATAGCTATAAATGTTAGATTTATCTAAATTTTGATATACATGATCCTTGAGTTACTAACAATATTTAACGACTAATTAACAAAATTTAATATATACAAATATATAATTATCAAATGAAATAACTTTAAAGATCAACTCATTTCAAAAGTAACAATATGTTTAATTTTGCGTTCTAAAGACTGAACGCACGTAAATAACATGAAAAGTTAAAATTGACGTGACGTCGCACTAAACACGCACAAATCCTTAGTAAAGTTATCCTTTCATTAACTCTTCATATATTTTAAATTTTGTAATTTCACGGCTGAATATTTTATAGTAACTCAACAATGATGCATACTAAATTTTAGATAATTATAATATTTGTAGTTATGCAATCTTATAGTTAATATTTACTTATATTTCATTAAAAAAATTTACACTATACAAGTTTATTGAATGAAGTGTCAAATAATTTTAAAATTTATATAAACTTAAACACAAAAACAATTAATGAGTTCCCCATAATAATAGGGGAAAAATAGAAACTTTTAAGGGTTAAAAATTAAAGAATTTTTTTTATAAGGACTAAAATTAAAATTCACTAATTTTAAAAAGACTAAAAATATATTTAAATATTTTTTAAATAAACAATGGACTAATTCAATAATTTTCTGATCAAACCTAGGTCGGTTCAATCTAATTTTGTTTTCCACCTTCTCTAAGTCTAACACACGCATACACAGACTAATATATAGGCTTGGATAAATGCAAAAAATAAAAATAAAAATGGATGGATATTATTAAATGATTTGGGCAAAGGATCTGACATTCAATGGTGGATGAAAGCCAAAGAACCCAACTTTGTTTTTACACTTTCCTTTTCTTTCCTTAGTTTCTCATATTCTTTTATCTCATTTCATCTATAGTTAAATTGAAGACATACAGATTTATTAAACAAGGATGAGACAATGACCAAACTTGTAACATCAAAACATCAAATACACCACAACAAAATTTGCAATCTACTAACAATTAGCCATTTCTTTCATTCCACCATAATTAAGAAGGTTGGGTGTATCCTTCAGGGAGACAGTGAAGGAAAAAGTTTTTTGTTCTCTAGACCGAGCTAGGGTTTTGTGAGGGCTTGCTTTTATGGTCCCTACTTAGTTTTTCAGAAGAAGCCTGGCCCATGAGGGGGAGATTTATTTAATGGCCTTGACATCGTGGGCCTAACAATTTGATCAGAATATGATAGGATCAAACCTTCTTGAGGCCCATCTTCTGTACCGCATTGATGATTAGCATTTTGGTGCAAGTAGGGCCCGGGATGCCCCATCTCTGAACTCGTTACTAATCAACCCAGCAACCCTGTCTCCATAACAACAACCAAACTTAAAGGAACTTGCACCAAATCTGGTGTCTAGTCCACTGAACCAAGAAAGAAGGTTTGCAGTTGATTTTGTAGATAATGTTCTATGTATACAGAAATTCAAAATGTTGGATGGTGAGACACGGTAGTTTGCGACGTATTATGATCTTTGCCTTAGGGAAAGTAAAATTACAATTTCAGAGGGTGCTTAAAGGAGTTTGTATGAAACTTATTTGATTATAGTAATAATGAGTATGTATTTTGTTAAGCTTGTTAAAATGATTTATGATTTTTATAAATATTTTAATAAGCTTCACAGTAAATTTTATCAAACACAAATTTAAGTCCTCTCTCTCTATCTAGCGAGTTTTTGCTTTTTATGTGAAAAAGAGAAGATGAAATATTTAGTGAGAATGTTTTAATGCAAAAGTGAGAAGAATTAATATTATCCATTATATCTTAATGAATTATCAAAATTAAAATATATAAGTCTTGTGAGTGTTTTCAAACATCACAATTATTTGATTAAATTACTCATTTGGTTCTTTAACTTTATTTTTAACTTATAATTTAGTCATTTATCTATTAAAAATTATAAAATAATCACTTAAGTAACCCTGATTATTTCAATTTTGAAACATGATTCTGAATATTTTTTTTAATTGATTAAGGCGTGAAGCTTATCGTGTTAGATTCACATACATGAAAACTATAGAACATAACTAATATTTAGACCAAAATGGGGCATAAATAAGGTGAAAATTGCAAGAAATGTGTCACATGTAACATCCCAAACGAATCACACTAGAATGAGATGAATCGAGAAACTATGCAGGTATGAGATCGTATAATTGAGAATGACTTAAAGAAATGAATTAATAATATTTATACTAACAAGATATATTTACTTTTCGATAATCTATTTCTCAAGAACTCCATAGTTAAACATATTTGACTTAGAACAATTATGGAAAGTGTGAGCTTTTGAATTTTTTTTTCGAAAAACGTGTGAGTGAAAAAATAGCATATTGAAAAGTCTCGTATTAGTTTGTGTTATAATCATTGATCTTGAAAGCAATCAAAATAGATTGTTGATGTTTCGGAAATGACTACCTATGAAGGGTTTTTACCAGTGAAGATTAGTCTAAGGTTTTTGTTTTAATCATTTTACAATGCCAAACAAGTTTTAAAAGATGTGGTATTTGTATTGGATGTTTTTAGACTAAGCTTGATGGATGATTTAATCTTAGTTTTCTTATATCTATGCTTAGTAGGAATCAAACATAGTAGATTAATGAATTGATCTCAAAGTTTATTTGAAGCAATGAGTTCAACACAGTGTAATCGATCACAAAGTTAGCAATCAATTACTAAGTGTCAAAACAAGCAACAAAACTCACTTCTACTTGAAATTTGGCAAGTTTTATCGAATTAATCGATTATCAGTTTCAATAATCGATTACATAAGCTAGTTCAAGTAGAAGGAAAACTTTGTGGCTCAAGATAATTGATTATCACATTTAGTAATTGATTAGATTGCGTTTGAAAACTTTGGGAGATCTTTGTGTATCAAAATAATCAATTATCACATTTGATAATCGATTATTCCATAGCTACAAAGCTTGAGAAGCTATTTGTGAAATAAGATAATCAATTATCATATTTTGTAATCGATTACCACATTTCTGGAAATGTAGAACGAAGAGGAATATGAACGAATTAATCGATTAGCATATTTGATAATCGATTAAATCAATTTTAACTGTTAAAATTATAAATGCCCTCACTTGTTTTTTCTCATTAGTGACCTTGATGAGATTTCATTTTTTAGAAAAGGCATTCTAAGAGTCATCTAAGAGAATTAATCTGCATTCCTTCAAGAGATTCAAGTTGATCAAGATTCTTTCATTCTTTATCATGAGAAGATAATCCACGGAAGAGATAGAAGATGTTGTGATCTACACATCAAGTGTATTCAATTCAATTCTAATTTCTTTCTACTTTCTTAATCTTGGTTAGAGTTACCAATGGTTTTCTCAGTTGATAGGGTTTCAACTATAACAATTTCTTGCTGTAGGGTTCAACATGGTTTTGGCTTTCTCCTATAGGATTCAAGGAAAAAGTATAATTTTAGAGAATTGCATGTGTATGGTGTTTGTACTTGATTCTCCAATAGTGAAAATTTTAAGGAATTATAAAACAACCGGATGTAGATTCTCTTGAAGACTGAACTAGAATGAGTTTTGTGTGTGGGTTTCTCTTTCTCTAAAACATAGTTTTGTGAATTTATCTTGTTCATATATTGGAATTGATATGTGTGGGTCATAAAACTCTAATTTCTAATGTTTTTGAATATATTGATCTTATGTGTTGTTGATCTTTCTTTAACAAGTCTTTAAAAAAATCTTAATTTATAAAGGAGTATTGGTTTTAATTGAATCCAAGAAATAATTGATAAACTTTTAAAGAACATATTCAACCCCCGTTATAAATTCTCAATTATTTCAATACAAGAAAATCAAATGAGGTATTATTATATAAAATACCATAAAATGTGAATCTTTGTAACATCAATAATCAAGGGACATTAAATCACACATGTAATTGGAAAACAAAAATGCAATAAATGCTTGAATATCATATCATGTAAAGTTGAGGAGAGAAACTCGGATGCCGTCAACAACAGTTACAACAATTTATACAAAAAAGGAGTTTCTCCTTGCTAACACACGTAAGACACATTCTTTTCTTTTCTTTTTGTTATGCTACTTAGGTACTTTTTTATTTATTTATTTATAAGTTGGCTTGCTTTTCTCTTTAATTAGCGTGTACCAAATATGAGAGTCAATCTATATCAAAATTATACTTGTTTCACAAAAAATGCTACAAACATTCGAAAAGACAAAATGAGAAATAAACGTTGGAAACACTTAGTCGATTTTCAAGAAAACATTTTAAGGTTTCAGCTCATAAATAACTTCGTCCAAAGATATAGGAAAGAAAGTTTGTAATAAAAATTATGATACTAAGAGGATCTGGACTCTTTATATATATATATATAAACCGTATGGTTGTTTCAATTTATGGAGGCTTATATAAAAAAATATTGGACAAATTATGTTAAGAAGATATAGGACGCTTATAATTCTAAGTAAAGTATATTTTATGGCCGCTTTCGGTCCTAAAACACTTATGTCTTGCAAAACACATCAAGTAACTAGGACTTAAAATTTTTTAATACCCTTTGTCATTATCAAAATAATTTTAATCTGTCCCCAGAAAAAAGGCGTTGTTCTAATAAAACAACTTTTTAAAATGAATGTTGAAAATTACCATTTTCTCTCTTCTAATACTAAATACATTTGTCAACGAGATAAATACATACCTTGATCCAATTATAATTTGTAAAAGCTTAGGTAATATGATTTATTTTGTCATGAGATTATTTATTTTGTAAAAGTTTATAATATTTTTTTAAAGAAAATATTATAAACTATATATTCTTTTATCCTCATTATTTTTTTTAGATCCGTCCGTGTGTATATATTGCTTTTGACTAGAGAACAGAAAAATAGATGAAAGATATAGACACCGGATTGAATTATCAACGGGTGTGCAAGAAAAGAAGCATTTAAAGCCAAAAATAAAAAGATAAAAAGCTCTAGTAAACCGATATAAAGCATAGAATAATTAAGGTACTAGTCCAACAACAGATCATTATTCTGTACGTGCATCCATGGAATTGCTTAACTCTATAGATGATGCACAGCACAGAATAATTAAGGTTTGATTACTATTTCATCAATCATGGAATATGAGAAAAGTTTTGTAGGTGAGACACCATTGAAGACTTCTTTGCTAATTGAAGAGATGTATACTCAAGAATTCATGTTTTTTTTTTAAAAAAAAAAATTGGACCGACACGTTTGACTGGAAATTAAATCGGTGAATTAAAATTTGGTGTTCCGTTTAAATAAATCATAGAACTGATCTTTCGAAGAACCATCGTATTGGTCAAAATTTGGAAAATCAGTGTGTATTATTGAAACTTAAATCTAAATATAATAATGCATTTGATATGGTCTTTTGTGTGTATTTTGAAGGTTAAGAATCTATATAGTATATAACAGTGTGTTATTTTTTATTTTTAGTATTATAAATTATGAAAGTATATTTCTATATTATTATTGTTGTTATTATTGATTTAACCACAGTTCGTTCACAATTGCACTATTAAATCTTGAATTAGTGTTTGGACGAGCTAGTCTAATACTCAAATAAGCTCCAATTTTAAAAGTACTGCTATATACTACTAATACAATTTGTCTTTTTACATTTTAACAAGGTCCAAACGATTTTGAATGCTAGTAGTATTTCCCTTTCCCTTATTAATGGTTGCAAATTAAATATAAATGCACGAGAAGCTTCAACGTCATGTCTCAACTAATACATCAAGATATGCATGTTATTGTGTGGACGATGTCGCAAGCCACAACCTAACCTCTGTATTGATTTGATCGTCTCGTGTAGTAGCATGGTACTATGCTAACAATTACAACTCGAGTAGTGGCACTAGTATTCAATCCACAAACCCAAAAATGATCAAACGAAAACAGAGAAAGAGAAAGCGAATGTATGACCAACTCAATCTGTTTGTGCATGTTTTTTTGGCATCCGTTGCAAAAGTTAGTAACAAAAATGAAGTATGTAAAAACAACTATACTTTTTCTTTTGCATTCGGTTTACGATGAACCATTGGATTTAATCTTAAAATTTATGTATAATAAGTTGGACTGAAAATTAAATATGCTCGAATCAATATGCATAAGCGTGACATGCTTTGAACTTTCAAGACAGATCATTCCAAAAGCAATAAAATAGTGTGGAATGCACCACAATATTAGTGGAACTTTATGCGAATGGAATGCACCGCATGCATACAAATTTAATACCACGAGAGTACAAACATGCACCTTGAGGCATTTTTCGTTGTGTCTGATCAATTTGATTAATTAGCTTAACCAAAATATTGATATGACAGTCTTAAGGTAGGACAAAAATAGTGTATAATCCATATTATACGTTCGTCCAACAAACAATAGGAGCAGAAAGTTAAAGAAACTAAGTTTGTTTAACGAAATTGATTCTTATCGAGGCAAAATTTTCACAGGCAAGTGATAGACTTCAAAATTAAATTAGAATGCAGGTCTCCACAACTCTACCAGCTAGATAGAAAATAACAAATAAATATAAAAATATATAGCAAATAGATATATTTCTCTATCCATGCAGTCATGCACACATATGTACAAAATACATATTAAAAAAACAAGATATCCTCGAATCCTTTGCATCCTGTTGAGCCCATGTCTTTGTCCTAAATCTAAAAGCTCGCCAGTTACAACGTTCGTTGCAGTCGATATCATATATATAGTTTTAGACAAAAAAAATTATTATTTATTGACATTGTAAAAAATTTTATACAATCGTTCAATCTCAACATATTATGATAAATTTGTTGATTTGGTAGAAATTAAACTTATAGTTTTATGATTATATATATATATATATATATATATATATATATATATATATATATATATATATATAATTGTTGTTATGAACTCTATCTTGTGGATACGGTTAACGCCTTAACTTGTTCGAACAAAACAATATAATATTGATAGGGCAAATCTTTATTTATTTACGAGTAACATTATTTCTACAATAACTTTCATAACGATTTTTTAAGCAGACACTTATTGTTTCTATATTATTCTCCATTACATCATTTATTTCTTCCCGTTCTTTATACTAATAAAAATAGGTTTGTCTCACTAGTCAAGAGTCTATGACTTGATCCACTCATGTTAAGTCAGGTCAAACCTTTTTTATAAGTCAATCTAATTATAAAAAAAGTTACTCATCATTATAATTATTGTGTAAAAATTTGTCTCAAAATTTAATTTTTTAATGTAATATTAGTTATTATTTTTATTTATATCCCTTATAATATTAATGATGGACAACAAAATTTATAAATAAATTAATTATGATATAAGATTAATTTTATAAAATTATTATATATTCTCTTTTATCTATTTATTATTTTCTTGATTAGTATAAAAAAACCTAAGATAATACTTACAATGAAAGAGATGAAGTATTATTTATTTATTTATTAAAGTAAAGGTAGTCCATTCACTGCCTGGTACCAAAATTAAATGAATAGCTTATATTAAATTCGAATATGCAATTAGATAATATTCACTACAAAACTAACTCTTGGATGATTTATTTATTATTTACTGTGTAATCTGTGCATTCATTTTTCCTAAGTTTTTTCAAAGGACATTTTCCCTAACCCTATGTTTGGAATGCGGGGAAAGAGAGTGGAGATGAAAGAAACAATTTGAAATTTGAATGGGAAGGAAAGTGAAAAAAAAATTATTTTTTGTTTTTATAAGTTATTTTTTTTCTTTTTATTTCTTAATCCAAACAAAAGAAAATGTATTATTACTCGTGTTTTTCTTTCTTTTTATTTTCTTTCCTTCCTACCAAATATACAGTAAGTTAATTAAACAAACAAATAATTGAATATATAGGAGTATTTTTTTTTTTGAATAATTAAAGATATATTTAACCACAATGTTTCAACTTACTCTTGAATTTCTTTTGGCCAAACTTTATGTTAGCATACGTTTTAAGTATTTGTTGAGACAATACTCTCAGTCCACAATTTTTTTTTTTTAATCTAAAAGGACTCCCCCTCCCTCCAATACATCCAATATTTTAAGAAACACTTCAGCACTTTTAGAATAAAAGAAACTAACTTTCTAAAAGAAACTAATTAACCTACATATTTGATGCAAGAATGAAGTTGTTATTTTCGTATTAACATTAATTAAATTAAAGCAATTAAGTAGTATATGTGTTTACGTTGTAGCTAGGTCAATAAAGCAATATGAATTAATCTCCATTGCACCAACCTTGTTGGAGTATTATTTATGAGATCATCAGTAATTAATGTTCAATGCATACCATAACTAAGACCATCTTTAATGTTACGTGGTTCTTGGCATAGATTCTTATGTGGAAGAAGAATCCTTTGAAGAACTCCCACTATAACGGAATGAAAGTTCTCTACGGTGAAAGAATCGTTGTTTCACAAGAACCCTAAGCAATCCAAGCTTCTATAATAAAATGATATTTAACTAAATTAAGAGGATAAAATTAATCAACCGTTAGACAACATAGATTGAAGGAGATGAAAAGAGGGATCAATACATTTTCAACCCAGAGTCAAAGCAAAAATTTCACAACAATATTGCCCATCCCAAGAACAAATTACAAAAAAAAAATAAAAAAATCAAGTGATAATTTTTTTAAAACAAAAATCAAACTTAACAAGTCTGGAAGAATCACTCCCAATAATCGAAATGTCGTTCATCACCGTACCCTTGTGCGGATCTCCTTCCATGTTCATGATGAGGATCTGAACAAGAAGGTGGATGTTGCTCTTTCAAAACTAAGAATTGTTATTTTGAAGATCAGGAAAGTACTGCAAAACCTCACTAAATTAAATATGGATCAAGATTTGTAATTTATAATTTATTTAAATTGAAGATTAAGATCGTTTTTATATATTATATATTTTGTAATTCATATAATTTACGTGTAATTAACTATTTATCTATACTACACCACGCTTAAGCGCTCAACTGGAAATAGAATAGAGTTTCAATTTTTGTTTAATTTACACTTTTTGAAGGCTTATTTAAAGTTGAACACTAATAACTTGATTTGAGGAACTAATCACATAAATCAAAAGCTGGAACTCATACAACCTAACCTGGCAACTTCCTTCAGTTGTTGAAATCTACAATCACCCTCACACCTTAGTAAGAAATATTAATAAACATCAAAAGTTTGTTCGGTTAAATTTTGAAGGGAAAAGTATTTTCAATCAAATCAATAAATTTTTTAAAATTGGGCATAGATTCAAATAAAACTTTCTTATTCACATTTTAAGGACTTTTGTTGAGTAAACTAAAATTTAACCTTTTCATTATACAAACAACACATTTGTCTAAATTTTAATAGCCTTTTTTTTTATTTTCTTAGAAATGTATCACGTATAAAACAAAATAGCTTAAAATCTTTTAAGCCAGTTTTTGGTTGTGCGTGGGTAGGTCGTGTCTTTGGAAGAAATCACATCAAATTTATAAAATGACGCAGAAACAACTATAGATAGCTTTAGGAAAGACGCTCGTCTCCTGCTATCAGACGCCAATGCAAACACACAATAAGAATCCACTATAAGTTAAACCCTAAACACTACTAAATTATAGTAAAATATACAAGTATAATTAGTTTGATTTGATTTGGTTTCATAAATATGAACGAAAAAATTCATCAAAACCATTTGATTTTCATAAAAAGACACATGAAATTAAGCCTAAATCAATATGGAGCCCATTTGTAAATTTTTAAGTAAAAATATTAATTAAAATAATTAAAGATTTTCCAAAAAAAAGTAAAACTAAAAATAATTGTAATAATTCTCACATAAATTTTAAGAATAAATTCTAATAAAAAATTAAATTAAATCACGTTCTTTCATAAAAGGAAAAAAAATGAAGAAAAACATAAAGAAAAAGATATAGTACCTGATAAGATATAGTGTAATTCATTTAATGTTAGAGAAAAATAAAAATGTTGTATGGATGTTATGTTAACAATTTTTAGTGTAACACCTTTATATTCTTAAAAAATTAACTCAAAGTTAGAAGAAAGTTGAAAAGTTAATAGATAATAAAAAATTAAAAATTAATAGTTAAAATTTAAAAATTAATTTAACAAATTATAAATATGTAATAAAATTAATTTTTGAAATAATTGAAAAGGATAAAATAAAAAGAAATTAATAAAATTATAATTTATTTAAAAATGATAACTAAAAATTTAGATAAATATATTAAAAATAAAATATAAAAAAATATAAAAAATTTGAAGGCAGTTTATCGATTCAAAAGATGATAAAAGTTATTAAAAAATTTATTTATCAAATAGTCAAATAAATATTTTTTATTATTAAATCAAATAAATTTTTCAATTAATAAAAAAAATAAAAAATTAATTAAAATACATTATAAACATGTCCCTTATCATTATAGTAGTACAACCGGAAAAGTTCTTGAATAAACAATTCTCAAAAGGTAAATGACTAAACCTTGAATTAGGAGTGTACGAGTGAAAAGAAAATATGACTGAAAAACAGTGATAGATAATGAAAAGAGACAAAAAAAAAAAATGGAATAAAAATGAGATTAAACAAAAATAGTGATATAATAATAGACTCTTTTAAAAAAATACATAAAACATGTTTTATTTTATCCTAATCATATTTTACTATGGGGATTAAAGATGGTATTAGTGGTAATGATAATCCAAAAAAGGGAGTGAGGGTGTGGGGGGTTCTGCACTTCTGTTCCTGCAAGACTGTAAAATCTGTGCATGACCCGACAGGCTAACACTGTACGATTTTGCCGCGTGAATACCCACCCACTCCCATTCTTTTTTTTTTGTTCTTCTCGCTTTTCACACCGCACTAACCAACACTGCACTTATACTAGAATCGAATGGGATTGGATCATTCATCATTCAATTGAAACCTCACTACAGTATTATTTGTTTTAACACTTTTTCTTTTATTATTTCTTCTTCGGACACAAATGCCAAACATCAACAGCAACCCAACATGGAAGAAGAAGAAATTAACTGAAACATACTCTCTTTGAATTAAGATCCTTCGATCTTCCCAGTCCTTCACTAACTAATCACTGTCACTCACTCACTCACTCATTCACTTAAGATCATCAATCTCTCTTTGAATATTTATGAATTTCTTAGCCAGCAGAATAAATGTGTCCAAAACGGGACCCAAAATGGTTGGTGGGGACTTTGAGATGTTAATACGAGCCAGGAAGTAAAAGCAGATCAAAAGGAGTAAATGCAGAAAATCAAGACATAAACCAAGAATTAACGAATACAAAGCAAGCTTAATCACCCTTGCATTTGCATGTCTTACACGTTCAATAATCTAACTTATTAAACCTAAAAATGGCCTAATCTCTTGTGTGTGAATCTTAAGCATCCATCACATATGATTATACAATGCAAAAACACTACCATTTAATCAACTTCGTTACCTTGTCTTTATTTGGTCTCGATCTCTTTACAGACAAACTAATCACCGAGAATTCATTCGCAATTAATGTACAATAATAGTACATGTTAACCAAATCATGCACTTTAATCATCATCCCTTGCCAACACTAGAAATTAAAATTAAGGAAAGGGAGAACCCTAGCTTGATCTCCATTAATGAAATTTCAAATTACATTTTTTTCCCTCACCGAACGGAAAGAACGAGAGAAAGAATTATACTATTATAACAACAATTGGCGAAATTAGGGTTTCTTACCAAGAGTGCTCTTGTTATTGTGCATCCAAACTTTGAGAACGTTTCGCTTCACATTGGTCTCAGCACAGAACTGTTCCACAGCAGATTCATCGTGCTTCTGGATTCTCCACCCTAGTTGTTCCGCGAATGCGAGCATCTTATCCTTTTGTTCCTGCGTGAACTTCGTTCGGAACCGTTTTTTGGATCCACCGCCACCGCCGCCGCTGCTGCTAGGGTTTGACATGTCTTCTTCTTCGCGGCTTAGGCCGCCGCCGGAGGCTGCGGCCGGGAGGGCGAGCGGGCGGTGCTGCGACATCGGAGGTGTGAGGTGGTGGTGGAGGTAGCCAGCGGCGGCGGGGTGCTGCGGGACGCGGTGGTGGTAGTACGGGGAGAATTGGTGGTGGTGGTGCATCGGCGGCGGGGGAGGCTGTGCACGGTAGTGGAAGGAGGTAATCTCGCCGTCGATCTCCTTGCGGTGGAAATTCCGGTGGCAGTTGCAGGCAGCGCAGATGACGGCCTCCAGCGTGCCGTCCTCTCCGGCCGCCATGAACTCGCAGCAGCCGTCGACGGCGTGGCCGCCGAAGCTCACGGCGTGGTTCTTCTGGCATTCTCGGTACCGCACCGCCGCCGCCGCGGCGCCGAGCGCGGTCTTCCGCCCCTCGCCGCCGCCAAGTTTCGACATCGCCCCGGAGTTCCCGAGCGAGTCGTAACTCGGCGGCGCCGATACCGCCGCCGGCTCCGGCATCACCATTTCCTCCTCCTCATGCTCCTCTTGCTCGTCGAATTCCATATCGCTCTCCACTTTCCCTCCCTAAAACAATAGAAAAAAAAAAAACCAAAAAATATTCTCCTCTTTTAATTATTATTACTCGAAAACTGGTAGTGTTTTTTAGCTAGGGTTTTGAAAAATTGAGTGGAGGTTGAAGTAATGAAGCAATGGAGTTAAAGATCTATTCAATTATTCTACATATGAGGTGAGGCAAGAGAGTTTGAGTTTCACCATGATAGAATATAGATAATATAATAACTAAGCTAAGTAAGATTGTGTTTGTTTGTGTTGGGTATATATTTATATTGGATTTAATGTAATATATTTAATATATAATAGTAATAGTAATAATAATAATTATTATTTAATAAAATAATGTTATTATTGTAGTTTGAAGATAAGAGATGGGAAGAGGATGTGGTCATCAATAACTGGTGTGAAGAAAAGAGCTGTTTCACTTAGAAAAAAAACAAAAAAAAAAAAACATTTCAAATACTTACCATTACATAATTAACACCTGTACCATTCTTGTTCAGACATTTACTTTTTTACTTTAACTGACCATAACCCATTTCTGTACCCCTTTTTCCCACCCTGTGTCTTTTCTTATTGCAAAATGTAAGGCACTTACATTGTTGTTAATAATAAAAAAATTGAATGGAGATAAGATAAGAGAAAAGGTGTATTAAATTATGGGTACTATATTTAGCAAGGGTGATGGAGAAAAGGGAAATTAGATAGAAAGATGATGATTAGTTGAGTGGGAGAATATGGTTGGTGGGAAAGGGGAAAAAGGAGAGGGGTGTCTGTGGAGGAAGGAGGAGAAGTGAATGTGGTTGAAGAATTTGGGAGCAGAAAATATGGAATCATAAAAATAAAAATAAAAATAAAAATTAAAACTTAGGACACGGACTTCACATCGGACGAATTAATCTGTCTGCATTTATGGGAGCTGCCTACGTGCCCTCCTTCTCCGACAGGACATGACGTCACTCTCCCCTCACTCATACACTCCAAAAAATTTATTATTAAGATTCTTTATTATGTATTAGCGTTAACCTCACTTGTGTTCTGTTCTGTCTGCTTGCTTTGCAACGGTGAGGTTATAACTTATAACTACGCGGTTCATATATATAGTTACATGCAATCCATCATAATTCATAGCTTTTCCCAAAGTCACACCGCTCAGCCATTATCTTATCCATCTCCATAAAATTATAAAAGATCTTTAATTGATTATTCAGAAACCCAAAACGATTAACGCAATGTAAAATAATCTTCATGTATTTATCTGTAAAAATAATTTATTTAATAGGAGTTAAATCTGTATTTGATTTTTATTATAGGTAAAATTCTTTAAGACAATGACAACTAAGTATTATGAATAAGATTAGTTTTTCACTTGATAAACTGAGAGACACTTGATCTTTTACTTAAAAAAATTATTATTAAGCAAAATGTGTATATTTTAAGAAATCCTAAAACTGAAGCATTATGTATCCACGATTTTATTAGTGTTTTTTTTAAGTTTTTAAATAAATTCGTGAGTACGTATCAAGTATTATATATATATATATATATATAATTTTCAGGTAAAATTAAAATTTTGATTGTTTTGAGTTTACTTCTTTGATTTATGATTTCATTTCAACGTTTTTCTCAGGATCACCTTTATGGCTTTATCTATTAGCTTAATGAGAGATTAATTGTTAATTGAGTTCTAATTGATACTCCACTTTAACTGAACTCTATCATTTTGATTAGGTATGTCACTGTTTACACTGGAATTTGGTAAACAACCGCTAGTCTAAGTTAATTGCTTGCGAGATCAACTAGTGAATCTCAGGAGCATGTCACTTGTGTATTTTGCGTTTAAATATAAAGCTTTTGAATGTTCATCGTTGCAACAAACACTTACTGGTTCGAAATTTGCAGAAAGTAAAATTGTTTAACAGAAATCGAAAGGCTGGAAATAACTAGGCAAGGAAAGGAAAATTGCAGAATGTAAAGGCTCAGCGAGTTCATTCGATCGAATGAACCATTTAAAATGCAGGAATTATAAAACGAAACGTAAATTGCATTCGAAATGTAAAGTTTACAGAAACTTAAAATGGTTCACAAACAAACATACATTCTCCTTGTGTACTCGTTTCTCTCTGCGCTGGATACTTTGAGTGTATAAGGATTCTGTAGAAATGATTTGCGACCCTCAAAAACTAACTAAAACTGCTATATATAGACATTCGAAAATAAACTGCCCTAACGGTCGAACATTATCCGAATGCCAAGTGTCCTGCCACGTACATCTTACATGCACATAACTGCTCCTTAGAACGGTTATCCATCTTGCTCGAAGTCGAACTGGTTTAGTGAAGATTTGTTCAGAAATTATGCTAAGTCCAGAACTCTTGCTGCCTCGACTTCGACTCGTCCATACACCAGTTCGAATTGCCCCATAACTCGAAGTCCTCTTTCTTGTCTTAGCTTTGTACTTCGTAAATACTCCTTTGAACCTGGGAATTCCTTCTTAAAGACTCTCCTCTCTTTTCGATTCGAGCAGGTCCTGGCCAGACTCTTGCTCTGTAATACGCTCCGAACCTCGAGACGACATCCAATGCATACTTAGAACATATTTTAGCTCGTCGAAAATATGGGCTAACAAATTGCCCCCAAAAAATGTCTGCTTCGATTCGAGATCGAAGGAAGATGAGAAGTTGACATTTTTTCTCTTCTTCTACCAGCTTTCCTGAAACGACGTCACGATCGCACGTTCACTGTGTAACCGTCGCCTCGATCTCCATTACCCATCATTAATTCCACCTTTCTAGGCTGAGTGGGACACGTGTCACGCTGGGGAGTAAAAAGGGAAATCTGATGTGATTGATTTCTGACCCTTGATTCTTATTATATTATTTTCCCTTTTTTTAAAGTGAAACCCCATAAATAGCGCCAGAACTACAGATAAAACCCCTTCAGCTTCTTCCAAAACCCTTCTTCTTCCTTGCTTCTGAAACCCTTCTTCTTCTTTGCTTCATATTTCCGGCGAAACCTTTCTTGCTTTCAGATCTTCCTATTAACTTGTTACTCCTTTCATCATCAACCTCACCGTATCTCTGAGCTTCGCCAACTGTTCTTCGTGAACCCAAGCTCTCACTCACTGATTCTATCAGCTACAAAACCCTTCACGAGAAAATCATCCTTTTCTCAGATTTCTCATAATGTCGCAAGGCCAAGCAGTTCCGTTTGCTGGGAAATGGCACCGTTTCACAGTCAGGAACGACGGAGAGAAGGTGGTTCCAGAACCACAAGGTGACGCCGAACACACAGAAATCTGGGAATCGGAGGTGATGATCCCTTTCGCAGTGGAAAGGACAGTTTACGCTTTCGGTGGACCTCTGCCAGACCAAGAGTCACTCTCGAGTTCAATGAACAAGGTATTCCCCTGCTACCCAACTTGCGAACCTAGGATTTTTGATAGTGAGCCTTACAACTTCAATTGTTTAAGCAAACCCCACAAACTCTTTCGATCCGCCCCGTCAATAGCCCATAGGGATTACATACCTTGGCTTGATCGAGTCGAACAAGCGTATGAGGATTTCTGGAAGACATATGGCATATTTGACTTAATACAATTCTCTCGATTTGGTCCTGAATATCGGCCAGAAATGCTGATAGCAGCTATGATTTTTTCGAGTCTTCTACCAACACCTTTCAATTTAAATGTGGAATGATGACCCCTACTCTCTTAGATGTAGCTGCCCTCACAGGCCTTAGGCCTAGCGGAGAAACGTATGATCCCACTAAATCTAGTGATAATATCAAGCTAGTATATAAGGAGAACACCTTTTCCAAATATATAGCTGAACACAAAGGATCGGTCGAAGAGGAAGTCTCTGATGAAGAGCATGTAGCCTTCTTGACCCTATGGCTATCTCACTACGTCTTTTGCACAAAATCCTTGCAAGTAGCCAAAAGATTTATTCCAATGGCAATACAAATTCATGAAGGTCAGAACTTTGGATTTGGACGCCTCTTGTTAGCAGTGCTATATGAATCGCTTGGAGAGGCATGTGATGACCTGAAGAAATCGAAGGATGGGTCTTCCTTCTTAGTATCTGGACCTATGTGGCTTCTCCAGTTGTGGCTTAATGCCACTTTCGAACAAGAAATGGGATTAATAATCCCACAAGATTATGCTGAAGAAGTTGCCAATCGCTCGATCGAAGGCCAGAGAGCACTTCGATTAACACCCAAACCTTCGATCAAAACCACAAAAGCTGTTCCTCAAGTACATGAAGATTTTTCTGAGTTTGACAAGTTTCTTCCCCAACATGCTCCATTCATTAGTCGAGAGGTCGGCCCGGCCTGGTTCACTGACGATTTTCCTGCTGTCGATCCGGACAATGAAGAAGAAGTGAATGAAATATGGTCATTTTACTTGAATCCACAGATCCTGTCCTGTCGTACAGGTGTTCAATCGAACTATTTAGGCCTGGTTGGATACCAGCCTAATTTGGTTTCAAGACAATTTGGCCTCTCACAGATCCGTCCCAAAAGCTTGTTCGAAGATCCTAGAGACGTCATAAGAGGGGCCAATCTTTCAGAAAAGACTTTCAAGAAATTTTTGAAGATTTCTCTTGATGAAAATTATAACCTGCATCCTTTTGAGTTCAACCATTCCCACTTCTGCACCATGGGATTTGTTACCTGGTGGGAGAAATATTATTCGGGCCGTTCGGTTGGAGACACAACTATCATGATCTCCAGACTTGAGAGTGGTTTTACCCAACCAACGGTCGAAATATCCGCTCAAACCTTCAAGCTCGAGGTATTAATATTACTTTTGACTTTCTAAATTGATATGTATTTTTGCCTTTTCTAATATTCTTACTTTCAGGCAAAACAATCATGACAAAGAAAATTGTGAAACGTCTCGAGCTGATGTGAGACCCAAGAAACCCACTGGGGTGAAGATCCAAGAATGGAAACAAGAAGAGAAGGTAACTCTTCTGAACTTATCTTTTACTCTTAACGTCTTTGCCTCATATTTCTTTATTTTTTCAGAGTCAAAAGAAAGATGATAGCACCGAGACTACCACGACCTCAAAACGCTCGAAGCGTGTGGTCATCGAATTCGACGAAGAAAAAGATGCAAGTTTTATTTCTAATGTCAATATTATAACTCTCTTTCAAGTCTATATTCTGACATTTCTTTACCCTCATAACACAGGAAGAAGAGGAAAGACCTCTTGTAAGAAAAGAAAATCACCTGAGACTTCGACCAAATCTGCTGTCCAAACAGAGGCAGGCGATTCCCAGGCTCAAATGCCTAAGAAGAAAAAGAAAGTGAAGCAGATCGAGCCTGAACCTTCTGTGACGGTCGAGGGTGGTGAGCCATCAGGAAGAAAAAGAAGAAGACCAAGTCTTCAAAAGAACAAGGTGAGAATCAACCTGTTGACGTCCAACCACCTTCGACTGATGTTGGCGGCGCTGAAACAGAAACTACTCCCTCTATTGCTGAGATGGGCAACCTTGTCGAACAACCGGACTTACCACAAGAACACCCTACCGTCGAGGTACCATTCTTAATATGATTTTAATCATAGCTAATACGAAACTATTTGTTAACCTTTTCATGACAATCGACGATCAGGTACAAAATGTTCTGTAGAAGAAATACCCTCATGTGCTCGAACCTCTCCTGCTCCTGAGACGGATGCAGTGAATGTTGAGGAACAGGGTGAAGGTCAAGGTATTGGACCCAGCAGTCCTCAGGGATCGAGTCAGAGAAGTTCATCTGAAGAACACTTTCCGATGAAGAGGCCATACAAGAGGCTGAAGCTGGAGGTTCAGACATTTCCCAGTGTCTTCGACATCTAAGCTTTCCGCTAGCATAGGGATCGCAGAGGATACATTCATTCAAATGCAAGACGAAGACCCTGCTGCAGCCCTTCGACTCCTGCTGAACACCAGTCAAGCCAACACCTCAAGTGAAAAGAATCCTGGTGCTTCGTCCTCATCTGATGCTGATATAACCTCTACAGTACGCCAAGATTGCCTGCTTTTGAAGTTATCAATGGAATACGCACGGGCAGACGTACTTAAATCCATTGAAGAGAACCCTTCTGCTGCTTTTGGGCACCTGAACTTTTTGAAGAAATTGCATAACCCCCTTACTTCTGATGAATTCTGGGCAAAGTTATACAAATCGAGTCCATTATCGATCAATTTGCAAATACTGTGCAGAAAAAACGCGAAAATGGCGCCAGACTCGATGCCCAGAAACAGGCACATATCCTTCTGCTCGAGAAAGCCCGAGCGGCTCAACGTGAAGTCGAGCGTCTCACCAAAGAGGCGAAAGAAGGATCTTCTGAGATCAAAGCCTGTGATGATAACATCTCCTCCTGGGAGGCAACTATTACAAATTTGCTGTCTCAGGTCGATGATCTAAGGCAGAAAATTGTAACAGAGCAGGCCAAACGCAAAGAACTCCAGGAGAAGGCCGCTGATTCGATTCAGAAGCTGGTTGCCGAAAAAGGGAGGGAAGGCCTGAAGGCCTTTAGTGCATCTCAAGCGGTAGCAGATGAGGCGAGAGCTATGGAGAGTGCTGACCAGGTTTTAAGCAAAGAGATGGCCACCTTGAAGAAGCTATATGAGGATTTGATCATGACTTAGTAGAATTATGATTTTTTATTTCGAATTCTGTATTTCGATTCTACTCTTGATGTAATAGACACATGCCCTTTCGTAGCAATTTTACTGTTATTGCCATTTTTATGTTTCCATCACTTCTGTTATTCTATGCTTATTTTAACTTCGAGCAATGTTGGTTTATATTTTTTCAAATATTTACCATTTATCTCAAAGTACGTTTCTGAGGGGTTAATTCCTCTAATTCATAAGCACCATTCGAATAGATCTGAATTATTTTAAACGGTCCTTCCCAATTTGGGGACCATTTGCCCAAGGCTCGATCCTTACTATCCATGGGCAGGATAACCTTCCAAACTAAATCTCCAACATTAAAAGTTTTCGACTTCACTTTCTTATTATAAGCTTTAGCAACCTTTCTTTTTGTTTAGTCAAGACTTCTAATGCTCTTAATCTCTCCTCGTCTAAATCAACTAACTCATCTGACATCATTTTCCAATAATGGTCGATGGAATGTCCATTTGTTTTTGTACTCTGCTGATTGCAAATGTATTTCGACCGGAAGTACAGCATCGTGCCCATAAGTCAGTCGAAATGGGGTAGTATTAGTTGATTCCTTAGGAGAATTTCTACATGCCCATAGAACTTGATCTAACGTTTTATTCCAATTTCTTGGCTTTTGGGCAATGTGTTTTTTAATCAAGTTAATTACAATCTTATTGGCTGCTTCGACCTGACCATTTGCTTGCGCGTAATATGGTGTTGAGGTTAATAATCGAAAGCCAGTTTTTTGGGCAAATTCTTTCATTTTTCGTCCAGTAAAAACTGAACCTTGATCAGTGGTAATTGTTTCGGGAATACCAAACCTATAAATAATATAATTTTGAATGAAACTAATTACTGCTTCCTGATCAACATTTGGCAAAGGGACTGCTTCGATCCATTTTGTAAAGTAATCGATACCAACTATAATATAACGCTGGTTCTTAGAAGAGGCAGGCTTGATTTCACCAATTAAGTCCAAAGCCCATCCTCTGAAAGGCCAAGGTTTGATTATGGAGTGTAACTCACTAGCAGGTACATGCTGTATCCCTGCATGCTTTTGGCATTCCTGACAGCCTTTAGCAATTCTATGCAGTCTTTTAACATCGAAGGCCAATACAAACCTTGTCGAAATAAAAGCCATTTCATTTTATGGCCTGCTTGATGTGATCCACAAGCCCCACTGTGAACATGGGAAACTGCCAAGTATGCTTCTGATTCACTTAGACATTTTAACAACACTCCTTCTGCAGTCTTTTTAAACAAATCATTTCCCACAATCACGTAATTTAAAGCCCTATATTTGATCTTTCGAGCCACATTGCCTATTGGATTTTCCAAATATTCAATAATGGACTTTCTCCAATCATTATCTAACATATTGTCAATGGCCAAAATTTGAATTTTTTCCTGAAGATCATTCATACTTTCATCTTCATTATTTTGTGGTGTACTTGCCCCCACAAGTTTTGGCATTGGCAATTTAGTGCTTAATGGCTCTGGTAACACCAGTTTATCTTTTATTTCGATCAACTGAGTTAACTTTTCCTTCGACATTTTGTACCCTGAAGCTATTTGGGCTAAATCATTTGCTTCTTGGTTTTCTTGTCGAGGTATATGCTCAATGTTAATGTAATCGAAATGATTCAGAAGAGAACTTGCTATAACAAAATATTTTGCTAAGTGTTCATTAACACATTTGTATTCTTGTGTTAATTGCTCAACACTAATTCTGAATCACCCCTTATTTAACATTTCTTGCCCCCAGGCTAATTAAAATTTCAAGGCCTGTAATTAGAGCTCATACTCAGCCTCATTATTAGAACAAAGCCCTTTGATTTTATATTTGAATTTAGTTGGAACTTTATTGGGGGATATTATTAAAACTCCAATTCCAGTTCCATGTTTGTGTTTCGAACCATCGAAATACAAAATCCAAGGCTCTGTATCGACATAGTCTTGCGGCATTTCGACACTGAGTGATCTACAATAAAATCTGCCACAATTTGACCCTTAACAGATTTCAAAGGCTTGTACGTTAAAGAATATTCTGTTAATGCTAAAGCCCATTTTCCAATTCTACTGTGTAAAATAGGTTTTGACAACATGTGCTTAATAATATCATAATGAGAATACACATAAACATCAACAGGCTTTATATATTGCTTAAGTTTTGCACAAGAGAAATACAGACAAAGACAAAGTTTTTCTATGGCAGTATATCTAGTTTCTGCATCATTTAGTACACGACTAAGATAATAAATTGCATGTTCTATGCCATCATCATCTTCCTGAGCCAACATGCTACCAATGGTCTTGTCAGACGCAGCAATATACAATTCATAGTCTTGTTTCGACTAGGAGGCATTAACACAGGAGGCTTGATCAGATATTCTTTAATTTCATCGAAAGCCTTTTGATGCTCTTCATTCCATTTGAATGGTTCATCTTTCTTGAGTCGAAGTAATGGCGAAAAAATTTGAGCTTTGCCACTTAGATTCGAAATGAATCGCCTCAAGAAGTTGATTTTTCCTAGCAAAGACTGAAGCTGTTTTTTGGTCGAAGGAGGCTTCGTCTCAAGAATAGCCTTTGTCTTATTTTGATTTATCTCAATGCCTTTTTTATGCACCACAAACCAAGGAAATCTCCTGCACGCACACAAAAAGCACACTTTAATGGATTCATTTTTAATCCATGTTTCCTCATTCGTTCGAAAGATTGCCTAAGATAATCCAAATGGCTATCTTCTGAGGAGGATTTGATGATTATATCATCAATATAAATTTGCATAAATGTGTCAATAAAATCATGAAACATGGAATTCATGGCCCTTTGATAAGTGGCCCCAGCATTTTTCAACCCAAAGGGCATAACCACCCATTCATAAGTGCCTAAAGCACCAGGGCATCGAAATGCTGTTTTCGACACATCATTTCAGCAATAAATATTTGGTTATAACCAGAATAACCATCTAACATGCTTAAAAATTCGAAGCCAGCTGCTGAATCTACCAACATTTCCGCTACTGGCATAGCATATTCATCTTTAGGTGTAGCATTATTTAAATCCCTAAAATCTATGCATACTCTAAGAGTTCCATTCTTTTTAATGACAGGGACTATATTTGCTAACCATTCGACATACCTGGCAGATCTGATGAATTTACACCTCAGCAGCCTTTCGATCTCTTCCTTAATCTTGGACATGATTTCTGGTGCGAATCTTCTTGGTAGTTGTTTTACTGGTCTTTTTCCCTCCTTAATAGGTAATTTCATTTCGACCATTTCTCTGCTTAACCCAGGCATTTCGTGGTAATCCCAAGCAAAACAGTCTTTAAATTCTCTAAGAAGAGCACCAGCTTTTCTTTTAGACTTGAGGTGATATTGGCACTGATATAGTTGGCCTTTTATCGAGCCATCTCCAATGTCGATTCCTCCAAAGGATCTTGAGCCTGCATCTTTGGCACCTCACTTATGGGATTTTTCTCAAAACCCAGCGGCTCATCATCATAAATGCAATCCAGTCTTCGATCCTTTGTTTCTTTGTTTTCATGATCTTCGATCTTGGCTTCAACTGCCATATTTTGTTGAGATTCAGCCTCAAAGGCCGTATTTAGTCTATTTTCGGCCATATAAGCCGTAATTCTGGCCCATGCAGTGGCCTCAGTCATATTAATCTTCATATATATTCCACCCAGTTGGTGGAATGACTCCATCTTCAGAGGGAACAGCATCAATTTCCTCCCTCTCCCATATAAACCCATAGGTAGGATGGAGTTTGACAGAGTGGATAACATTGTCACTTGATTCGACAACAGCCTCCTTGTCACCACAAGGTGCTATGTTAGCCAACTTTTTGTCAAAGGTTTGTGCAGTAACATTATCGACCTCTGACTTATAGAAGCTTTGATCGCCTCTATATTTTCAACAATCCCATCCTCCCTCCAGATAATGAGTTTCTGGTGAAGGGTAGATGGCACAGCCCCAACTCCATGGATCCATTCCCTTCCTAATAGCAAGTTAAAATTAGCCTTGGACTGTATCACCAGGAATAGAGTTGGTCGAACTATACTGCCTAACAGCAACATCTACTTGAATGGCTCCCAAAGAATAGCCAGTTTTACCCTCATAATTCGAAAGCACAATGTTGTGGGCAGATAGATCAGTGTCATGTTTCCCGATCTTGTAGAGCATAGATCGAGGCATTAAGTTGACAGCCGCTCCTCCATCAATGAGCACTTTGTTGATTCCAACATTCTCAACTTTTGCTCTGATGAAAAGAGGTTTGAGATGACTTTTCATCTGAAAATCTGGCTTTTCGAAATAAGCTACTTGCTCTTCCACACAGCCATTATTCATAACATAGTAACATACTGGCTTTGGGTCAGCCATATCAAAATGATCGAACTCACTTTCGATCTCAGTAACTTCAGATTGGACATCATATTCAGATGGCAAGATAGATACCACACAGATGACATCGAAATCTGGCTCAGAATCCAGTAGATCCTCATCCTCCATCTTATCTTCATCCACCGGAGGCAGGAGTCTCTCCTTTACTGGCCTCCTAGATACTTCTTTATATTGGCCCATTTGCGGGTTCTGCTGGGCCAATTTCTTCTGACGCTGGAACCTACGCCATTGGGTCCTCGTCATAGGATTCTTTCCTTTGTAATTGTTCCTATACGAGTACCTATTGGCCTCCTGTGGGCCAATTTGCTTCGTTCCACTCGAACCACCTACTTCCATAATCCCTTTGTTGAACCTTATGAGTCCCTGGTGCATCCATTTTTCGACCGGCACTGAACCAGGAGGAGCGAAAGTATTCCTTCGACCTGACTTCTGATTAGTATTCGACTGCACCATAACTCTTTTGCCTTTATCGAAACGTTGGTTCTGCCTTGCCCCCTTGTTAACAACTTGGTATTTCTTGAGGCCCTCAGTAGCCTCCTTATCACATACTGCACTGCAGCGAGGGCAGAGCATCACAATCTTGTTTTCGAGTTTGCATCTGTTCAAGAAATCAATTAACTCCTCCTCAGCTTGAGGATAAACAACCTTCATCTGTTCGTTGTAATCCTCTTCAGATACATCCTGAACTTGCACATGGGACACCTCCATTGTTTCGACCATCATTATTTCTTGGGGCTCCGCATAGAGAGTTTCGGCAGCTTTGGATGTTTCAGCATTTGCCTGAACAACCTTTGGTTTCTCACCAAATTTTAGCCTTCCTTCGTCAAGAGCCTTTTGAACCAAATCCCTGAAAAGAACACAACGTGAGGTTTTATGGCCAAGGAAATTATGAAATTTACAATAACCCCTTTTTTTCTGTTGTTCGATTGGGGGTACTTTCAAGCCCTTAGGAACAACAATCTGGCCATCTGTGACTAATAAATCAAATATTTCATCACATTTAGTTATGTCAAATGTATAAGTTTTAGACACAAATTTATCATTTTTAGGTTCAACAGGGTTTTTTCCATTGGAAGGTCTAAGGAGTTTACAAACATAAGGAGGTCCAGGTTTTAATTCTGCTAAATCAACCTCACTGTCTTCGATATCTTCATAAATAATATCGAACTCCTGGTCACTGTCATTGGTTTCGACATATGCAACCTTTTCCTTCTTGTGGAATTTAGAATTTCTAGCCTTTTCGGCCTTCAACCGTTCGAGTTGTCGAACTCTATCAGCCAATTGAGCCATATCCCTTAAATACTGGGTATCTAATTTCTTTCTAATCGAATAGTCTAGGCCACCAGCAGCCATTTCGACTAATTCATGTTCAGGGACTTGGGTGAAACACCTTGCCTTTAAGAGTCTGAATCTGTTCAAATAATCATCAATTGATTCAAGTGCCTTGCGTCGAACGCTGGCTAACTCTTTAAGGCTGATCTTAGACTGTCCCATATAAAATTGCTCATGGAAAATCCTTTCCAATTGGTTCCAATTATGTATGGAATGAGGAGGAAGGGTTGTAAACCATGTAAAAGCATTTTTAGTCAAGGAACTAGGGAAAAATTTCATTCTTAAATTTTCATTATTAGCCAAATCCCCTGCTTCGACCAAATATCTAGCAACGTGTTCGACAGTGGACTCATTTGTCTCTCCCGCAAACTTGGTAAACTTAGGGATTTTCACACCCCTTGGTAATTCTGTCTGTAACACATACTCAGATAATGGAGACACAAAATTAGGCCTATGTAAGCCTAAGTTCAAACCATTCTGCACCAAAATCGTTTCGACCATTTGGGCTAGGTTATTCTGCATATCGAAACGGTTTTGTTGAATATTCCCTATTACTTCATCAGCATTTTGGTTCCTATTTACCAATACTATACCAGGGTTTGGTTCGACCTGTTGGACTGGTGGCTCTATGCGTGCCGCTGGTTGTGGTGCTTGAGCCATTTGCATCCCGGGGTTATTAGGCATCTGTATCTCTTGGACAGGCGCCTGTATTTGGATCTGTCGAATCGGTGGTTGCTGTATGGGTGGTGCCCCAAAAAAGTCAGCAATTCGACTTATTTGATTTGTTAACGTTTGGTAACTGTCATTTGTATTTTGAATTAAAGGGTTAATAACAGTTCCTATTTGTTGTGTTAACATGTTAACCATATCATGGTTACTTTCATCCATTTGTTGTCTGAGTGACAAAACGGATGTATTAGTTAAATGTTGCGGAATTACCCTACCTTGATTGCCCGCTACAGATCCTGATGGAGAGGCCATATTAAGATTCTCTATGTTTGGTTGAGAATTTTGCAACCCTACCATCAAAGATGTAGGCATGCCATATAGAGGATTTTGAGGCGGTCGAAAGGGACTTCCACTGGGATTCCCTAAACTAGGATTGTTCCAAGGGGCAAAAGCAGACGCTGACGTGGTCGAACTTGCCAACGTCATGTTGGTCATGGGAGAGGTTACCCCTGTCTGATTCATAACCGTCGAAGCGGTTGAACTAATTGTGCCAACAGTTTGGTCAGGAATTGCTCCTATACCAGAATTTATATTGGCATTACTGACAGATGTTTGCGTTGGTTGCCCCTCCATATTTGGAAGGTCATTGTTTCGATTGCTTGGGGGTGGTCTAGCCATCCTTGTACGAGTTTTGAATTCTGTTAAGTGTGGAACAGATTTCCCACTTCTTAAATGCATACAAAATCAAAACAATTAAGAAGGCAATAAACCAACTGCAACAAACAAAACTTTAAAAATAATTTAAAACCAAAACACACAATTGACCGGTCCCACTGGGCGTGCCAATTTGTTTACACTGGAATTTGGTAAACAACCGCTAGTCTAAGTTAATTGCTTGCGAGATCAACTAGTGAATCTCAGGAGCATGTCACTTGTGTATTTTGCGTTTAAATATAAAGCTTTTGAATGTTCATCGTTGCAACAAACACTTACTGGTTCGAAATTTGCAGAAAGTAAAATTGTTTAACAGAAATCGAAAGGCTGGAAATAACTAGGCAAGGAAAGGAAAATTGCAGAATGTAAAGGCTCAGCGAGTTCATTCGATCGAATGAACCATTTAAAATGCAGGAATTATAAAACGAAACGTAAATTGCATTCGAAATGTAAAGTTTACAGAAACTTAAAATGGTTCACAAACAAACATACATTCTCCTTGTGTACTCGTTTCTCTCTGCGCTGGATACTTTGAGTGTATAAGGATTCTGTAGAAATGATTTGCGACCCTCAAAAACTAACTAAAACTGCTATATATAGACATTCGAAAATAAACTGCCCTAACGGTCGAACATTATCCGAATGCCAAGTGTCCTGCCACGTACATCTTACATGCACATAACTGCTCCTTAGAACGGTTATCCATCTTGCTCGAAGTCGAACTGGTTTAGTGAAGATTTGTTCAGAAATTATGCTAAGTCCAGAACTCTTGCTGCCTCGACTTCGACTCGTCCATACACCAGTTCGAATTGCCCCATAACTCGAAGTCCTCTTTCTTGTCTTAGCTTTGTACTTCGTAAATACTCCTTTGAACCTGGGAATTCCTTCTTAAAGACTCTCCTCTCTTTTCGATTCGAGCAGGTCCTGGCCAGACTCTTGCTCTGTAATACGCTCCGAACCTCGAGACGACATCCAATGCATACTTAGAACATATTTTAGCTCGTCGAAAATATGGGCTAACAGTCACCTTCCCCCTTTTTTTTCCCACTTCTCCCAATTGGCGCTTTCATGTCCACTCAACCTTGGTAGAATCACCATTAGTATGTTATCCAAAATCATGAGGTTCGAGAGGATGCATGGTGGTTCTGGATTAAGTGACAGCAATTCTATTTCGGCACAAATGAAGGAAGCATGTTTTTAGAGGAGGGGAGGGTTTGCTGATTCTAGTCTATGGTATTTCTGGAATACACGTTTTCAATTGTTCATGGCTTGAATTAGGAAAAAGATTATCACAGTGAATATAAGTGATTAATTAAAAGCTTATCCCCTATTCTTTCTCTTGTTTTTCAAAATTTCCTCAAACAACATCTGTTCCATTGCCTTCCGTGGTAACGGAAGAAAAACAAAGGAAAGTCTTGCAAAAGGTAAGGAAGAAAAATGTGGAAAAAGAACCCTAATATTCAAATTGGAAAGAATTAAGAAATAGAAATGTGCGGTCTTATATATGAACGGAACGAAATCTGGCGGAGGAAATAATACTCATCAGCCAGTTTCTATTTCGGGATCTTGTCATGAAGAACAAAGTGAAGGCTCCTCCTCGTACAAAATTAGATTTAATCAAATAGAACTTGGGCAAAGATTGAATATGAGAATGGCAATCCTCTGTGTCCCATGGTCCACATAGACGAGACAGTCTTTGAAGGGTTGTGCGAGCCATGGCAGGATGCATCATCAAGCTATTGGCAAAGAGCCTGGGATACAATTTTATGCGAGAAAAATTACGAAGACTGTGGAAGCTGAAGGCTGGCTTTGAGATGCTAGATATTGGGAATAGTTTCTTCACGATAAAATTTGATATTGAAGAGGATAGAATCAAGGTCAACCAAGAGGACCCATGGATGATTTTCGATCATTACCTTACTGTCAGGGCTTGGTCAGGAGATTTGATCTCTCAAGAGGCAAAGATCGATACAACCATGGTATGTATAAGCTTTCCCGGTCTTTATCTCTTTTATTATGATGAAAGTATCATTTTGGCCATGGCAGCAACAGTAGGCAAACCAATCAAAGTTGATACAAATACCAAAGACGTAAGGAGAGGACGTTTTGCTAGGGTATGTGTAGAAGTGGATCTCACTAAGCCAGTGGTGGGACGAGTTTGGATGAAAAACTACTGGTAATGATTTGTAAAATAACGAAAACCAAGACCCATTATATGGGGAGTGGATAATAGTGTGCCACAAAACAAGGAATAAAGGCACAAAATGCCAAAAGAATCAACAACACCAGTCTCAAGATAATCCCTTCATGAAGAGAGAGAAGAATCCGCAATCTTCTTTTAATAAGGGCAACGTTATCCCGTCGACCTTTTTGGGTCAACCAAGTCATGGGCCCAAGACAACAAGCAAACACATGCCAAGAACAAGCGACCACGACAGAGTTTGAATCCGAGTGAAGCGGGTGTGGCTCAGATGATGAAGAATGTTATTCCTTTTACCAAAGAAAGGCAAAAAAATATTGAACCTTTGAATGTCGGAGGATGACATCAACAAAGACACAAACAAGCCATGTGTTTATGATATAGGCAATGGAGCCAAATCCACTGTCAACATGCAACCAGTGTCTACCAATTCCTATGTTTTTGTTAATGAGGAAAAAGAAGATAGCGAGGGCATGGACATGATCGTCAGTTCATAGGAAAATGTGTTACCCATGGGGCATGAACCATTCACCCCTCCCTTACAAGCTGGAACGTAGGGGTTTAGTCAACCCTTATTTATCAACCCTCTCCTTTCCATGAATTTCCACAACTTTTCTATCTTGTCATGGAATATTAGAGGGGCTATTGGTCGTAGTAACAAGTCTCATGTGCTTAATCTCATTAAGACTTGCCAACTTTTCCTTTGCCTTTAGTATGAAACACATTGTTTACTAAGGTCGAGGTTTTTTGGATCTCTTTGGGGTATAAAATGATTTACTTACAGGAAGTATTCGACCACTTAGGAGGTATATGAATCCTCTCTAATAACAATGATATTGTCTTTTTCTTGGATAGACTCTACACCATATTCTATCTCATTCAATGTTGAGAAGGGGAATACAAAATGGTGTTGTACAACCATCTACGCATCTCCCATTCCTAATGCTAGAGTGATGTTCTAGGATTATCTGGCGAGTTTATCTTCTCATATCAATAACCCATGGATCATGTTAGGGGATTTTAATGAAGTCATGCATCCCAATGAAGTTCTAGGTGGAAATTTTCACCTTTTTAGATCTATTCTCCTATCTAATATGGCATTTGTTAGTGGTCTTATAGATTTTGAAACTAAAGGTGGCCATGTTACTTGGAGAAAAAACATTCAGAATGGAGTACACATTAGAAAGAAGCTGGACAGATGTTTAGCTAATCCAAAATGGCTTTTGTTGTTTCCTCATTCGATGGAAAAACTCCTGGTTTCGAATAATTCAGACCACAACCCAATCCTTGTTCATTGCCTGAAATCTCCCAGCCAACGCAAAGAGGCCTTTCACTTCCAAGCTGCATGGATGAATCACCCAGATTACCCTCCCCTTATTGATCACGTTTGGCGGGGTACCCCTGGCGATGCCATTTGCAAATTAGATGAGGTGAGGGACCAATCCATTCTCTTTAATAAAACAACCTTTGGAAACATTTTTAGGAAAAAGCAACAGCTAGAAGCTAGAATCAGAGGGATTCATCGTCAACTGGATCATACTGTCACCTCAGACCTTACCCGACAGGAAAGGATGCTTCAAGATGAATATCAGTAGGTGCTAGCCTAGGATGAAATGCTTTGGTTTCAAAAATCCAGGGACAAATGGATAAAATTTGGGAACAAAAACACCAATTTTTTTCACACTCAAACTGTCATTATAAGAAGAAGGAATAAGATCATGGGATTGTTCATTGATGATATCTGGTGCTCTGATTTGGGAACCTTTGTTAAAGAAACCCTCTTTTTTTCTAAGGACCTCTTCCAATCCGACGATGCCTGTGCTCCTCATAGCTTGTTGCTAAATTATACTCCCCATATTAATGATGAGCTAGTGGTCAATCTCATTAAACAATTAGCTTTGATGAAGTGAGGGAAGTGTTTTTCTCTATGAGCCCTTACAACGCTCTAGGGCCAGACGGATTCCAACCTATATTCTATAGGTCTTATTGGCATATAGTTGGCAAAGAGGTGTATGAGTTGGTGTCCTAGGCTTTCAATACAGGTATTATGCCTCCCAAGCTGGTGGATACTTTGATAGTCCCTATTCCCAAGTCTCACATCCCAAATTCATTCAAAGAATTTAGACCCATCAGCTTGTATAATGTGCTTTTCAAATTTATTTCTAAAGTGTTAGTACATAGAATTAGACCAAATTTGGATTCAATCATTGGTCCTTGCTAGAGCAGCGTTATACCAAAAGAGGCACAACTGATAATGTATGATAGCTCAGGAGGTTAAGCATGTCATGCACAAAAAAAGGGAAAATTTGGCCTTTTGATGTTTAAGATAGACTTTGAGAAAGTTTATGAGAGGGTTAATGGGGACTTTTTGATGCTCACCTTAACTGAGTTTAGATTTCCAGATCAGACTATTCAGCTCATCATGAATTGCACCATGCCCTCGAACTTGTCTTTGAAGTGGAAATCAATTCTAGAAAGCTTCACTCCAACCGGTGATCTTCGACAAGGTGACCACTTTCGCCTTATCTCTTTTAGATTTGCATGGAAAAGTTGGCAATTCTTATTCAGTCCAAAGTTAATGAGGAAACTTGGGAACCCATTAAGATTTCTAGAAATGGCCCTGGTATATCTCCCATTTATTCTTCCCAGATAATTGTTTACTTTTTGTGAAAGCCACTAGTTCTCAAGTTAAATTGGTGAGAGATGTGTTGCAACAGTTTTGTTTAACCTGAGGTCTCAAGGCGGGTCTTCAAAAATCCCGGTTTCTAGCATAAAAGAATGTGTCTAATCGAAAAATTGCCAGGTTCTCTTTTATAATAGTTATTAGCTGGTCGAACCAAGAAAGAGGACTTTGCTCATGTCGTTGATATGATAAATAACAGGCTTGATGGGTGGAAGAGCAAGCTGCTTAGTCGAGCAGAGAGGGTAACACTAGCCAAGTCTGTATTGGCCGCCATACCCACATACACAATGTAGAATTATTGGCTGCCAGAGGCATTTTTGATATCATTGATTAGGTGTGTTTATAGGTACAGGTTATCCGCGAACCCGAATTAACCTAAATTAATTCGAACAGTTTGGATTGGATCATTTATATATTTATATCAAAATTGAATCGAATCGATCAAAATCATTCATGTACATGTTTAAATTTATATATCCAATCAAAATCGAACCATCAAAATTTTTATAGAATTGTTTGGTTTGACTTTAAATACTGTTAATATTAGGACTCCAAGTGTTGAAACTGCAAGTATTTGGACTATTAATATTAAAACTCCTTAAGATATTACTTTCAGATACATTGTTATTTGTTTCACATTTTTTTTCATATTTATTTTTTCTGCGATGTTTACAATATAATGAATCATATTTTGTTCATTTGTTTGAGTAAATCTAGTTGTAACAAATCTGGTTGTAGCATAACTTATCACAAGAAATGAGTTCGTAGAAAATAGTTGTGATTTAGATTATTATAATAATTTTTGTTGAAAAATATCTTATTTTTAGTTATATTAGTCTATTTTAAAATATTATGTTGATGGTATTAAATGAATTTATTTTACTACTTTTAAACATGTGATAATATTGTGTTAATTGTATTTGATATTTGGATGAATCATGATATAAAATAATAGTTTAAAAAAAGATCAAATTTAAATGAGTAATCCGTTGGTCTGAACCGAACCAAACCGTTCATGGATAGATTGGGTTAGGTTGAATTTTAAAAAAAAATTATGAAAATTGAACTAAATCAAACCGATCAAATTTGATTGAGTTGAATCTTGAATTTGACCAAAACTGACTTTAACTGACCCACAAATATCCCTACTATTGATGTTAGAGCAGGAAGCTTCATATGGCATAAACCTTCATGTCAATGGGTAAAGTGGGACATCATAACCAAACCCAAACACAAAAGAGGGTTAGGAATTCGTTCTTCTCGAGATGTTAACATGGCAATGCTTGGGAAAAAGGCATGGAGTATGCTACATGAGCCAGATAAACCGTGGGTTGCCATTCTCAAAGACAGATACATCCCCAATCAGTCCATATTGAGTGCAAAAAACATCCCAAGTTCTTCTTACACTTGGAATTGTATTTTAAAATCCTTTGAAGTCCGAAGGGGTTCTATTATAGAGTAGGAAAGGGAGGTCTTGTTGTTATATGATCCCATTCTGGAAGATGGTCCTATTTGTGGAGCCTTGGACTGTGTTCGCATTTTCGACACTCACTTATTAGTCAAAGATTGTGGTTCAGGATGACATTTCGAGATGGGAGTTGTTATCAAGTCCTATAACAGAGGAGGTGAAAACGAAATTGAAGCATGTTGTTTTGGATTCCAGTGTGCAAGATGAGATCATTTTGGGTCCGTCAACCACTAGAATTTATTCTGCAACTTTTGCCTATAAGTCTCCAGAGTCGACTGTTCATTCTACCTCAATAGTGACCTGGTCATGGATATGGAAATTGAAACTACCAGAAAACATCATACACTTTTTTTGGCTTTCCTATCATGGCATGCTACCTACTAACCAATATCGTCACTGGCGGCATTTTTCTATTGATATGTCTTGTTGCAGGCGTGGTGCTCTAGTGGAAGACTCTCTTCATGCCCTTGGTGATTGCACTCACAGTAAAAGAGTGTGGGAGCGTCTCAACTTCACTCAAAAACCAAACTTTAATCACGAAAACTTCTAGGAGTGGTTACGGATATTTGCAATCCAGCAGGATGAGCAACTCTATGCTTCAACTTGTTGGCAACTGTGGAAGTCTCGTAACAATAGCATCTTCAACGACAAGGATTGGCCATTGCGGTACATTGTTACTCCAAGGGAACAACTACGTACTATTATCACCCTTACACATCCCTAATTCATAGGATCATTAACTTCAAAACTCGTCAATGGAACCTCACATTTCAGCATATCTACCGAGAGGGAAACCAATGCCCAGACTTTCTTGCCAATCAAGGCTTTTCTTCTCAAGCATCTTTTCATCCTTTGGAAACGATACCATCCTTATTGAAGCCCCTATTGCTAGCTGACGCTAACAGCACTTCCTTCCTTCACTAGGATGTAGTTTATCTTTATTCTTTTTCTATCTGTTCTTTATTTCCCAATACATACATATATATATATATATATATATATATATATATATATATATATATATATATTCAACTTGGAAACCCAAAATTAGTAACTTCGTTCTTTAAATTTTAGTTAAATTCTCTATAACTCATGAATTAGTAGTGTCACATTAGATGTCACTAAGAAACAAATTATTGTCGTCGAGTTATTATGTCATGACCCCTTTTTATAGTTCCAAGATAAATTAAGGTGACAGTAAGAAATGTAGGAATGAAAATAAAAGTTAGCAGATAAAAATGAATAAATTAAAAACGAAATCAATTAACCGAATTTAAAATTAAACTTAAGTATGACAAAACTATTTTTTTATATTTCAATATCAATTTTACAAAACACTAATTATACTATATATACAATTTATTATAATCAATCTTAGGCTTAAATTAAATACACTTTGAATCTTTATATTTTAACTTATGTATAATTTTAATCTCTTAAATTACAATTTCTCATATTTAATTGTGATAGATTGGCAATATATATATACATATATATATATATATATATATATATATATATATATATATATATATATATATATATATTACTACAGCGAAGTTATAAATGGAAGGCATGATTATGTTGCAGGGAAGTTTCACTATTTAATACTATAACAGAATAAAATTGTGTCTCTTATCCATGAATTTTTGTATTATAAAAAAGTAAATTTATATTACATTGCATTATATTATGTTATATTATATGTCAAATTCATGTCAATGACTTCATAAATTAATATTAAGCACACGCTATATATTCTGATACCTACAATTTTTTAAATTTATATGTTTTTAATAATAATTTTAAAATCATAAAAAATTTAAAGAATCGAAACATAATTGCAACATATCTATTAGTAAAAAAACAATTTAGATGCAAGTTATTGATTATAGTTTTTCTATTTAACTTATTAGGTGTAAAATCATTATTTATAAATTATTAAGTTTTTAATCCGAAGATGTTCTAACTTAGACCGCAAAACTTTATCCATTTACAATAGAATAGATCAGTACTGGTAATCTAACTATTTCTCTTTCTCTCAAACCGAAGCCAAACACATGGTGCCCTAACTACCTATCGCAGTTAAATTGTTTCATTGTGCATGATAAGCTTTTTAAGAGAAAACTTCAGGTGCAAGTAAAATTGCTTTGGTAGGATTCGATGTCCATTAAGTAACCTTAAAGGATTAGTTAGATTCCATTTAAATTTATCATTCTTGAGAAATATATACCAAAACTTTATTCTACCTCACACTTATTTCGTTAAAAGAAAATATGTACATTATTGGATATTTCTTATGACATAAGTTTGTATTTTAATTTATATGTGCTACATTGTATTAGAATTTTTAAAAGCAGCAACAACGAGAAGATTTTTATCAATGTGAATTATTGAGCAAATCATATACCTAAACCTTAACATCACACTTTAATAAAAAAAAATTGAGACTTAAATTTATAAGTATTTTTTTTATTTATATGATACTCAATTTTTTCTTTTTTTTTTATTTTTATTCAATGTAATCTCACATTTTTACTTCAACAAATACAAAATTCACTGATTTGGTAACCATAAAAGAGAAATGCAAACTTGTATCAAATGACATTCTTAGATGGCAATCACTAATCAGTAATACAATACTATTCTTTCTGTGACATATGTACCTATAAAAATGAAAGTATATATGTGATTCATATAATTTGGGGGAGTTGTTAAGGAAAACTATGTGCAGATGTGAATGGAATGGCCAACATGATTGGAATTAAGACAAGTGGAACTAGGGATGGGATGGCTACAAGAGAGAAGAGAAAAGAAAGAAAAGCAATTATGGATAGCAATAAGCATTATTGGTGTAGACAAAGGGAGGCCCAAGTTCAGAGCAGCTGACCCTCGAAACATGTACAAAATAATTCGTGTGAAGAACTCAAACAAGATATGGTCAGATCTCAAGGAGTTCAGGTGTAAGTTTTGCCAACCTACAATTTATTAAACAGTTATAAACACCAAATTCAATGTTAAATTTAAGTTGTTGTTTTTTTTTGGAAAAATCTTTTTTTTTTCAAAAAGAGACAATCTTGTTTGAAATACTTTGTATTAAATTAAAGAGGAAATTACTTAATAATATGCAAGGAATTTTACACAAATAAAATGGCCACCTATGATTTATAACAATTCTTTCTTTTATTTAATTTTTAAACAATGAAATAAAAAAATATCATCATATACTTTTTGTAACATACAGCAATATCCAATTAAAAATAGCTTAACTGGGTGTGTTTATAATATTTTTATAACTAGACTTTAAGAAATTATCTATAGTTATGTTTTTTGTGTATAATTTTTTCCACGTGTTTGAGTGGCTCTAATAAATTATAATAAACCTATGTAGTTAACTTTTATAAAAAAAAAATATTTTCATTAAACTTCTTCAAAAGTTAAGGTTTAACTTAATTATGGAAAAATTAAAAGCATTTTACATTTTTGTATTTTCCTCCTATAAATACTTATGGAAAAGTTTGTCCAAATATAACCTTAGAATGAATTTTTCTTCTATATAGAGTTCATTTAAAAATTTATATTCATGCAAATAGTTTTTTGAATTAATAAACTTGAACGGGGCTATGTTTTTATATTTTTACAAGGCAAATTATTTTTGTTTTATGCTTTTGTCTTTCTTAGAAGTATCGAAGAACCCCCAGAGTTCGTTTGATTTTCTTAAAAGGAATGAACAATTGGAATGGCTTTCTTGGACCATACCTGCTGGTTGAGATCACTCATGGTGCATTTGATTTTCTGTTTAGAATTGCTTGGACAAAAGCTGTAACGTATAAGAAATAAGCTTTTGCTGAAATCATTCTAAATTCTTTCTTTTTTCTTTCAATGAAAAACAAACAAGAACGGTTAAGTATTGAAAATCACAAAGTATAAGAATTAATTCGATTGTATAAATGAAACTTCTAAAAAAACTAAAAATAATCATTACTGTTATTTTAAAATCCTTGGAGTTGTGTATATGTAAAAATTTAAATTTATTAACATTCAAATGTAATTTGATTATCACCTGAGTAACGAATTAACTAACACTAGTTAGTTCTTGGCTTATATCCCGAGGTATTAATGGTTGTTCTCGCCTAGATTAAGAACACTCGTGTTCACTAACAAAGAAAGAAATTAACACATATTTACATTATTTTTAATTTATCCTCATTAATAATTATCTCAAAAACAATTACTCTAACTGCAAAAGATAAACTTCATCCACCCAAAATTCCTAATATTCACATTACCAAAAATTTCTAATTTCCAAAATTAATAACAAACCCAAATTGAACAACGAGAACAACGAGATGCATAAAATAAATTAACGATCAATGTTTAATTTTTTTAGGACTCAAATAGTAAATTTTAGAAAATAGAAAAACTTCGATAATAAATTAAAAAATAGAAAGACTGATTTAATAAAATAAAAAAATATGAAGACTTTATTAAAAAAAAAATTATCATTTATAATAATCATGTGTGCAACTCAAATAGATTTGCCTTCAATAGAAAAAACATCTAGGCTAAAATAAATACTTTTAGTTTTAATAAAAAAAATTAACTTTATCCTTATTAACGTTCATTTATCTGATGTAATTAAGGGTAAGAAAATAAAAACTACTATAAAAAAACGAGTCCTATTCATTTTTAAAATGTCATGAACTTAAAAGTTATTTTTACATTATCAGTTATTTTACATTTATCTGATATCAATGATTCTAAAGTCAGCATTAAGTATGTGCTTATTAGTTTTTAAGCAGTAGCTGTCTGTACTGGTGGTTTTTTTTAATTACTTTTTCTTTTTAATCGCAACAACAAAAGTAGCGATACAACCAAATAATGGAGAACTTGAGGACGAATATTATGAAGTGGTACCCGATATTAAACCTATGGAGTGGATGAAAATAACCCAAATAATTTTTGGATGAGATTTTGACTTCTTTTATAGGTGAAAATTATCACCAAAGGAAAAAAGGAATAAGTGCCTCTTCTTTTTAAATGGAGGTTATAGAATTAGAAAATAGTGTTTCAGATTAAAAGTAAGAAAACTTTTTGATTTTTTTGATTTTAAAAAAACATCTATAAACATATCTCACAGGTTTTTTTTTTTTTTTAAGAATAATGATTCAAATATACAATCTCTTAAATATGAGTCTCATGTGCATCACTTATCCAATCCATTTGTACAAGTTGACTGTTTAACGTTAAACCTGAGAACTTTGATCTGATGTTAATCAACAATAATCTCCTATACTATAGTAATAATATTATGATTAGATAATAAGATTGTGAATAAATAAATGGGTTGGAGCTCCCAATCCCATGTGATTCTCTTCGTGTACCTCACAACAACAGTGGTAGGGTGCAGGGTTTTTATGATTCCTGACCGTACTCATGTCACTATCATGTCAGCGGGACGGAAACCACATTTCGCGTCCATTTTCCTGAAAAAGAGACACCAACCAACAAAGTAAAGTAAATTAATTCTCCTACTTACCCACCCTTCCTAATTCCTTCATATTCTACTCTTCTTACTTATTATTTCACTTTACCTTCATCTCCAGTGTTACGGCCTCATTATTAGGAAAATATTATATAAATTTTTCAATGTGTAATTTGAGTCCTTCATATATGTTTTTCTTTCTATTACGTACCGTACTTATGTGCAATGCTGGATTCAAGAATTTTTTTATGGGGGTAATATATAGTTTAATTAGATTAAAATATTTTTTTTTCTCATAAATATAAAAATTTTCAAAATTTATACTTACATTTTTTTAAATATTTTTTTACAAGATTTAAATATGTTATTTTTAGACTCAGGATCAGATTATATAATTAGTGTAAAAAAAATGTTATATTTACGTCATTTATATGCATAACTAATGTAAAATATCATCATCATAGGTTTAAATTTATTCAAACTTATCTCTTGACTAAAAGGTAAACACATTTCAACTTTTTGAAGACAAAAATATATATGAGGATGAAAAATATATTTTAACTGATAATTTATAGTATTTTTACAAAAAAAAAATAATCACAAGTGTGTATCTTGAAATACATGATTTATTCTCATATAATTAAGTTTTATGTTTAAGTAATCTTTATAATTTTGATTGATTATGGATTAGTCACAACATCTATAATTTGATTAAAATTATATATTAAGTTGTTTAAAGATCATATAAGGAATTAGATATAATATTGTGATTAATTGTACTTTATATAATGAATTTTATCCCACAAGAATTTTTATTATATTTGTATAATTAATTAGGATAAAATGACATTATTTTTCATGGTTTACCCATAGGGATCATGAGGTATGTATAATTTGTCAATTTTATCACAAAATAAATATTTGCGATAGAAAATTAAATTATTTTCATGTTGTACCCGTAAAACATGAATTTGAGTATGTAATTTGATTATTTTATCATAAGATTTAATTGTTTCTTATTGAATTAAAAATTTAGCTCACAGACAATTTTTATGTCACAAGATTCAATTTTCTAGTATGTTTACATTGGTAAAAGATACAATTAAAATTAATATGCCTCAAATTTTGACATAAACCTTTGGATTTTGCAACTTCTGAAACTGTTAGTTTTTCTGATATTTAATGTGATGTTCCCGAACTCAAAGGAGATAACTATAAGATTTAAAAGGAGAGAATTCTTCTGCAATTGGGGTGGATGAACATAGACTATGTTATAAGGAAAGACGAACCACCTGCAATCACTGATGAAAGTAGCCCAGCTGATGTTGCGCTATATGAGCAGTGGGAGTGATCCAACCGACTCAGCGTGATGTTCATTAAGACAAAAATCTCGACTGGAATACGAGGTTTTGTCTACCAGCATGAAAAGGTCTGAGACTTTCTAAAGGTTATTGATGACCAGTTCATTACTTCATATAAGGCTTTAGCAAGCTCCCTGATCATGAAGTTCTCCTCTCTTCGACTCACTAGTGTGAAAGGTGTGCGTGAGTACACAATGCAAATGCAAGATATTTTAACTCAACTTAAGAAACTGAAGGTTGATATGTCTGATTCTTCCTGGTGCACTTCATTTTGAACACTCTTCCATAGGAATATGGTCCGTTTAAGATTTCTTACAACACACATAAGGGCAAATGGTCTATCAATGAATGAGAGTGCATTGCTGACAACTACTTATGGAAAGAACAAAGTAGCTAAGTCTCAAGCTAATAAAAAAGGAATGGTAAAATACCTCCTCAAGCTAATATTAAAAAGGTGACAAAGTGTTTCTTTTGCAAGAAGAAGGGGCACATGAAGAAAAATTGTCCTAGATTCCAGAAATGACTTGAAATCAAAGGTAAATCAATCTCATTAGTATGTTATGAATCTAATATGGTTAGTATTAATATTAATACCTGGTGGATTAATTCTGGATCTACAATCCATATTGAAAATTCTTTATAAGGTATGCAAAACCTGAGGAAACTAGTAGGAAGTGAGAAAAACATTTTATCAGGAAATAAGCTAGGCTCACCTGTGGAGGCTATAAGAACTTGCATTTTAACTTTAAGTAGTGGCTTTATTTTGAAATTAGAAAGGACCTTTTATGTACCAAGTTTTTCTCGAAACTTGATTTCTGTTTCAAGACTCGTACCTTTTGGATATTCCTTTAATTTTAAAGACACATCGTTTGAGTTATTTTATAATTTTGAATGTGTTGGGAATGGTATCTTGTCTAATGGTCTTTATCTTCTTGGTTTATAAAATTATGCCACTTATAGTTCAATGCATGTTCAAACTGGTATTAAAAGGTGCAATGTTAATGAGAATTCCTCTATGTTATGGCATTGGAGATTAGGACATATCTCCATTGAGAGGATTAAAAGGTTAGTGAAAGACGGGGTACTCAATACTCTAGATTTTGCTGACTTTAAGACTTGTGTGGACTGCATTAAGGGTAAGCAAACCAACATGTCTAAGAAAGGTGCTAATAGGAGTTTAAACATATTAGAATTAATTCATACTGATATTTGTTGTCCAGATATAGATGCACATGGTCATAAATATTTTATCACCTTTATAGATGATTATTCACGATATATGAATGTTTATTTTCTTCATAACAAAAATGAAGCACTGGATGCCTTCAAAGTCTTTAAGACTGAAGTTGAGAACCAATGTGGCAAGCAAATAAAAATAGTGAGATCAGATAGAGGTGGAGAATATTATGGCAGATATACTGAGAGTGAACAAGCACTTGGTCCTTTTGCAAAGTTTCTTTAAGAACATGAGATTTTTGCCCAATACACTATGTCTGGAAGGAACTGAACATTATTGGACATGGTACGGATTATGCTTAGTAACTCCAATCTTCCTAAATCCTTGTGGGCTGAAGCACTAAAAATGACAATGTATATATTAAATTGTGTTGCAACCAAGGTTGTCCCAGAGACACCTTTTGAGTTGTTTAAAGGTTGCAAATCGAGTTTGAAACATATGTGTGTTTGGGGTTGTCCGTCTAAGGTGAGAATATATAACCCATAAGAGAAGAAACTTGACCTGAGGACTATTAGTGAGTATTTTATTGGATATGCCGAAAGGTCTAAAGGTTATAGGTTTTACTGTCCATATCATATTACTAGGATTGTGGAATCAAGAAATGCCAAGTTTCTTGAAAATGACTTGATCAGTGGGAGTGATCAATTGAGGGACTTAGGTTCTGAAATTGATTATATAGAGTCTCAACATTCCACATCAAGTGAAAGATTGGTTTTAATTCATACCCCTCAAGTTCAAAGGCATGATGAACAACACATGATTGACATTCCACAACCTGTTGCTGATAATCCAGTAGATCAAGTTGATCATCAAATTCCTGAAAATGATGAATAACCAGCTGAGCAACAAGATCCTCAAGAAAATGTTGATGCAACATTAAGGAGGTCTACTAGAATAAGAAAATCGACTATCCCTAGTGATTATATTGTACATTTGCAAGTATCTGACTATAATATTGGAGTTGAAAATGATTTCGAAACTTTTGATCAAGCTATGAGTTGTAAAAAGTCAAATTTATGGTATGATTCCTTGAAGGATGAGATGAATTCCATGCAAAGTAATCGAGTTTGGAACCTTGTAGAGTTGCCTAATGGGGCAAAGGCCATTGGTTGTAAATGGGTCTTTAAGACCAAAAGGGATTCATTAGGCAATATTGAGAGATACAAGGCAAGACTCGTTGCTAAGGGATTTACTCAAAAAGAAGGAATCGACTACACAGAGACTTTTTCTCCTATATCTAAGAAAGATTATCTTCGTATTATCTTGACATTAGTTGCTCATTTTGACCTTGAATTACAACAAATGGATGTGAAAATAGCATTTCTTAATGGTGATTTAGAAGATGAAGTTTATATGAAACAACCTAAAGGCTTCTCCTAAAGTAGTGGTGAGCATTTGGTTTGCAAGCTTAATAAATCTATATATGATTTAAAACAAGCCTCCTGCCAGTGGTACCTTAAGTTTCATGAGATAATTTCTTCATTTGATTTTGATGAAAACCCCATGGATCAATGCATATACCACAAAGTCAATGGGAGTAAAATATGTTTTCTTGTTTTATATGTAGATGATATTTTACTTGTAGCCAATGATCGGGGTTTGCTACATGAGGTGAAACAATTCTCCCTAAGAATTTTGACATGAAGGATATGGGTGATGCATCTTATGTCAACGACATTAAGATTCATAGAGATAGACCTCGAGGTATTTTAGGTCTATCACAGGAAACCTATATTAACAAAATTTTAGAGAGATTTTGGATGAAAGATTGTTCACCAAGTATTGCTCCCATTGTGAAGGGTGATAAGTTTAATTTGAACCAATGCCAAAAGAATAACTTTGAGAGGGAACAAATGAAAAACATTCTTTATGCTTCAGTTGTTGGAATCCTCATGTATGCTCAAGTGTGCACAAGGCCTAACATTGCTTTTGCAGTTGGAACGTTAAGAAGATATCAGAGTAATCCAGGTATTGACCACTGGAGAGCTGCGAAGAAAGTGATGAGGTACCTTCAAGGGACCAAATATTACATGCTTATGTATAGACAGACAGACAATCTAGATGTGATTGGTTATTCAGGCTCAGACTTTGTTGGTTGTGTTGACTCTCGCAAATTAACATCTGGGTACATTTTCATGATGGCTGGTGGAGCTATTTCATGAAGGAGTGTTAAGCAGACTATGACTGCTACTTCTACCATAAAAGCTGAGTTTGTCTCTTATTTTGAGGCTACACCACATGATGTATGGCTTAAGAGTTTCATTTCTGGGCTGAAGATAGTTAATACTATTTCAAGGCCTTTGAAAATTTTCTGCGATAACTTAGTTGTTGTCTTCATGGCTAAGAATAACAAAAGTGGAAGTCAAAGTAAGCACATCAACATTAAGTACTTAGCCATCAGAGAAAGAGTAAAAGACAAGAAAGTGATCATTGAGCATATGAGCACTGAGTTGATGATCACTGATCCTTTAACTAAGGGCATGCCACCGTTTAAATTCAAGGATCATGTAGAAAGAATGAGACTTGTTTCCACTTTATGATTGCATACATATAGGTTAAAATTGAAACTTTTATATTCAGATATTTTCTCATATTCATGTGCACATTGATTTATTTGAGAAAAATTATGTTTTGGACCAAGAATAAACATTGGGTTTATTCAAGTTTTATTACCACTTTGAGTATACTGCTTGAGAAATTGAGCATATTGTAATACATGAATGATATTATGTTGTAATACATGGATAATATTATTCGTTATAAGAGAAACTATCACTATGATTCATGTATTCATTTCTTAAGAAGATTGAGCATTGACTTATTTTAATCATTAAATCAAAACGTTTGAACCAAGTGGGAAAATGTAATAATTTGGTTTGTACGTTTTGGAAAATGAAAAGTTCCATCAATTTTGGAATTGAGAAGTCAAATTGAATTGTTACTCATGGGTGGTAATGACCACTAATGAGTGATAATGGCTACTAAATGCATTCTTGATGGTAGAATGTCTATATATAACACATGTATTTGGTCCTTAAGCTCACCTTCGATATACCATCTACAGAAAGAGTGAGAGCTTGAAAGAACTAAAACAAGGTAGCTCTTTTATGGTAATGACGGGAGGTATAATTTGATTTTTGTTTTTTCGTATTTTGTTAATGACCTATATTTCATTTTGTAATTTGTAACATCACAGGTTAAAAATTTTAGTCTAACATGTAATATCTAATTTTTATGGGGGCAAAAACATTTTTTTTATTATAAATATACGAATAATAATAAAAATATTGTGGAAAATTGCTCGCACAGTGTAATACTTTTTAAATATTAGATTTTTAGATTTAAATATTAGTAAATAAAAAAAATCAAATTAGTATAAAGATTACTATATAGAATATATATATACTATACGATAAAATATATGTGGTTCTATGTGTTACGGTTTGTGTTCTAATATATGTGGTTCTATGTATTACGGTTTGTGTTCTAACAATGAAGCAGATAGAACATGAAGAACCACTAGAAGTTCTTATATCTTTTCAGGCTTGATGTGTTTAAATTTGAGGATACTCTCAACCTGCTATTAATCAATTGAATTAAGAGTATAAATTTGTAACTAAGAATTTTGTGACAGATTCTACATCAATTCTATATCCCATATAGAGTTTGCTTACTTTCTATATCGCCTTATATCAGTTTTGGAATTGATGTAGTATGCATTCCAAAATCAATCTAAAATATATGTTCTGTAGTAGTGAATTATGATGCACCAAACTTCAAAGGATAAGCGAAAGTTTTAAGACTAACATTTCAGTCAATTCTCCCATAACTCCTTACACCAAAGCAGAACATGATCCGTGGATTCTTCAACCAACCCGCAAAAAGGGCACACACCATTAGAATTTGGCACCACAATGTTCCTCCTACCTGCTAATGCTCTCTGCAGTTGGTAATGCATTCATGAATAGCCTCGATACAAATGTACCTACTTTAGGTTGTATTTTGATATTTCAGATTCGGTCAAAATCGAAGTGAGTCTGACTTCCTGTGATTCCTTCTGTCAATGTTGCATACGCTGACTTCACTGTATTTAAGAGGTCAATATTGACTATACCTTGCAAATTGTATTAGAGCAAATAATGATTTGCCAACTTAAGATGAAATTCATGAAGTGGACTTTTAACAAAAATGTATTTATAAACGTTCAAATTCAAGGAGAGTTTGTTTCAGTTGGATTGGACTTGAGGCTCATTTTGTTTGGATTTTTATTTTCAGCATTTAAGGTAAATGACATGTTTTTATTCATAAAAATTAAAAATAAATGTTAAAATATTTAAAACACTCTTACATTTTATTCAATCAATTAAATTAAAATCTGTTGTGAATGACAATCCTCTTTAGTTTGGTGATTCATAGGATTGAAGGGGCAAAATTTTTGGAGTGCATGTAAAAACTAAAATGAACAAGTAAATAAATAGGGAGCATGATTAGAGACAAGAGGAGAAAAAGTTGAAGGAGGTGGGGTCTTTGGGGTGGGGGATTGAGTGTCTGACCTTCAATTTCCCATTTCTAATATGCTTTATGGCAGCCTTATACTTTCTGTTTCTTCTCTTCTCTAATGGCAAGGATTCCATTCCCCTGTAATTTCCTTCACACTAACACTAACACTAACAAACACTCATCTTCTGCTTCCGTGGACCCTCCATCTGCCATGCCCCCATATTCCTATTACCTAAAACCCTTGACCCACTTAAGATTAGATTCTCATATCTTGTCATAATCAACGTTACAATTTATCTACCCTCAATATTTCCAAATGCTCCTCTCGCACATACATATATACATGTCAATCTCCAACATCATGTGAACACCAAAACAAAGATTCACTCTATTCGTTGGTCTTAGAGTATTTCCAATAAAAAAAATAATTATAATTTTAGTTAACTTTTTGATAGATTATTATATCATTTTATTTTTTATTTTATTTTTTTCTTCAATAAAAAATCAAGTTTTATGGTCTTGAACCAATTTTTGTAGGTCTCATAAGAGATCTACCTTCTAATATTTATAATTTATTTTAAAATAAATTAAAAATAATTAATTATATAATTTTTAATGACAAAAAAACTTAATTCAAAAATAAAAATTTTTAATAATTAAAATATGGCTAAACTATGTTTCCAGTCCCTATAAATATGAAAAAGTTCAAAATTTTATAAAATTTTTTATATATTTTTCATCCTCGCAAAATTTAAATGTGTTATTTTTTGACTTGAAACTAAGTGGGTTATTCAAACCTATGTGACATGTTTTTTATGTTTTAAGAAAAAAAGAATTCATCTATCGTGCACAATACAATATAGAAAACATAATCGTTTTATCATGCACTATACAACTTTTTTTCGATTCACGTGCTAATTTTAGAGTGTTCTTCCACAAGAATATCAAATTCCTCCCTCTAAGAGCGGATCTTAACAAGATCAGTTCTTACATCTAAGATTAAGGTATAAGAACACCTATTGGAGGTACTGTTAGGATAGAAGGCTTATTTTCATTTTAATTATTACTCATGCTAGCTAGCTACCACATACGTTGTCTAAGCCAAAAAGGGGTTGTAGAGAGTAAGCTTTCGTGGCCTTCTCTTTCTTTTTGTTGTTGATAGAAACTTCCATGCTTTCATTAACAAAAACGAGGAAATATAAGGTTAATTACAATTAGATCATACGTGCTTTAGAATTGTAGTTTAATATAGGACAAGTAAAAGCCATGCTGTAGGTACACTCATACGTAGCCAATAATTCGAGGTTTTGTCCATAATCGATTCTGTCAACACAGACATGAAAAGGTCCAAATTATGTCTTGGATAAAACAACTAAATAAGTATTATTCGGAAGCATTATTCATACTATGACTTTAGTGTTTGATTATTTGATATATGTGCTCAAGATTTTTTTCCCCTTTAACGCTAATTATTATTCAAATCAATAGAATATACTTTATCCGGTAGTAAGAAAAAAAATCCTTTATTTTGGTTCTAAATATAAGAAAATTTTAAATAATTTCACTTTATTTAATGATATTATTACTAAAATATTTTTATTTTTTTAACTATATTATTAATACAAAATTTATCGGTTTTGCCGTTAACTAATCTTAGTTGGAGAACTTAATTAGCCACATTTAGTGGGATTTTTTTTTTCTCTCAACATTTTTTCATTCGTAGTGCTCGAATCCGCGACCTTACTTAAGGGGATCGAGTCGAGTAACACTTGAACCAACGACTTGTTGATAAAATATCCTTCATTTAATTGATCAATAATTTTTTTATTCCTGATATCAAGTTTCAATATATGATAAGTTGGTAAATAAAATTAAAATTAATGTAATTAAATGTTATTAACTAACTTTCTTAATTAACATGAATTAATTTTTTTTTCATATGAGATTAGAGGGAGTACATATGTAATATGGAGGTGTCTACAGTATCTCGATTGAATTTGATCCCTTTAATTGCAGGCTATGGAATATTTTACCCTTGGAGCCTACAATGGCCCGAAAAGTAGTTGCTGATCTGCTTTGCCCATGTTGATGAACCTTCTATTCAGGCCCAGTTGCAACCGTTTTAAAATGTGATGCAACATATCCAAGATTATTCGTTTCTACGGAACAAGCTGCTGCCAAATCAACATGTGAAAACCACAAGTTAGATGCTTAGATTTGTAAATTGGCAAACGAGAAATACACTAAATTAATTAATTAAATCTTTCATAAGCAATACTACTTTGATCTTTAAAATTAGCAAACGATATTTATTTTACTATTTCATGTTATTATATTAGTTATTTCCCTCCTAAAAATGTGAAAATAATTAAATTTTTTTTATTACATGATTGTTAGGATTTTATTTCAGGTTAGATTCAACTTATAAGTCATGTATAACTCAATCATGATGTAATAATTGAACTATCGTCCAAATTGTCTCCTAAAGGAATAAAAGATAAATTTTATATAATTATTTAATTAAGAACAATATTTTTGTATTTTTATTTTGTGACTGTCATGAAATAAATAACATAAAATAAATTGTAATAAAAATTAAATGATAATAAAATAATTAATTAAAGATAAAAGTACTAGACTTGAATGGTGATATCGATTTTGATGAATGAATGTCAAGGTTTAGACTTGGAATTTGCTCAATTCACTATAACTTCACACTTATCTACTCATCCCTCTTGCTCATCCCCAATTCACTGATATATTCTCCCCAGCTCCCACGTGTCGCAAATTCTAAACTACTTGTTTGATATCCAGTCCTTTGGACATACTAACATAAGCAATCAACATTAATAGTTGGGAATTAGCGAGGATTAACAAAGATTATTTTATACCTACAGATAATCTCAATTAAATACTTGATTCATGTTTGAGTTTCAACAAGACTTGCCAAAGTATAAGTCAATTCCTGAATTCATCTATAAGATGATCAATCAAATAAAAATATTAAGTACGAAAATAAATAAAGAATTCAATATGAAGTATTGAATTGATAGAATTAAAGCAAAATAAGATTCATTCTTTTCTCTCCTAGGTGGAAGGAATTGCACTCATAAAAATAATACAATGAAACCTAGAGCGCCTAATGGAATAATGAAGGCTTCTAGTAGGTGGAAGTCTAAAACATACCATAGAAGTCTCACCGTAATAGAAAATAAACAATTTGGCTTTTAAATAAAGGAAACATTGCAATCATGCTTTAAAACTACCAGCGCATAGGGCATGCCTATTACGAGAACAAGGTTTAATATTTAATGTTGAATTATATAGATAACTATTGTTTACAACGTAAACCAATGAATGAATACAAGGGAATTGCATGCGAAACATGATAAAACCCAAAAGGCTTAACTGAAAACCATAACAAAGAGCTAGGCAGAGGCATACACAAGCTTTGATACCAAATGATAGATTCATGCACCACAAACAACATGATAGTATATTTAATTCAATTAGAACTACTAACCTCCCGTCATAGCTCTTGAAGAAAAATTCAACAGATGAATTTTTAATTGCAAATAATACTTCTTGCCTCTAACACACTTACTTTAAATGGAATGAGTATTGTTTTTAGATGTGTTTAGACTAGGGACTCTATGCCTATTTATATAGATTAGATTTTATCCATCATAAAAATTGATCCTACAATTTCAGGATGCAAATATACTTTAAAAAACTTTATAATTAAAATTGAAATGTTGTTATCAAATTTGACTAAGCCAAATGGTTGAGAAAACAAAATATGTGGGTGAGAAAAATTAAGACTATTTTAATTTGATTTCAAAATTTAAATCAAAATTAACATGACAAAGGCACCCCATGGAAGGTGGCCTTGTAGATGATGTCGTGGCTATATTTACCTAGGATGGTGTTGGCGGAGAAGTTGTTGGTGGCGGCGAGGATGTCGGAGTAGGCAAAGTGTCGCATGGTGTGGGCTTGGGTTGGGCTTTTGGGATTTTTGTTTTTCTTCTTCTTTAGGAGTGAAGGTCGCATGTGGCTATTGCCATAACTATAAAAAAAAAACTATTCTGCGTCGGTTATTAACCGTCGTCATAGGCAACATCGCAGAAAGTCTTCACTTTCTACGACGGTTCCGTAAAACATCATCTTAGAAAAACAAGTCCTTCTAAGATGGTTCTTATTAGAATGATGCCCTTTTAAGACGGTTTTTAATTAAGAATCATCTTAGAATATACATTTTCTATGATGGTTTTTCAAAGAACCATCTTAGAATGTCTTATTTTAAAATAAAAATAAAAAATTCTAATAAAATAATAAAAAAAGGAAAGTTCTAATAAACAAAATTTCTACTCCCAAAATTTGCCAAATATTAGAAATAGGAACAACTAGGTTTTTTACTTCATTTTTTTCTTAAAAATTATAATGTTATATAACAAATTTTCTGAAGCTATATTAACATTTAATTTTGATCCTCCTCCTAGAGTTTCACATTTCATTTAATCAACCAGCAAACCTCTTCTGTGATAATAATTCAGCAATCCAAATTGCTTCCAACCAAGTATTCCATGAGAGAACTAAGCACATTGAATTGGATTGTCACATTGTTAGAGAGAAATGTTTGAGTGGTCTTCTGAAATTGTTACCAGTCCGGTCCTCTATGCAGCTAGTCAATGCATTTACCAAAGCCTTGCAACCAACTTCATTCAAATTCATGATTTCCAAGCTGGGAATGATGAACATCTATTCCCAGCTTGAGGGGGGCTCTTAATCAAGCTGTCATTTCCCGCCAAATTCATTTTGAACTCTAACAGATTTGTAACAAACTTTGTAACTGTTTTTGTGTTAGTTTCTGGATCTATTCTCAATCTGTATATAAGTTCCTTTTGCTCAATGAATAAGACAAAAGCTTGTTTTGATCATCTTGCTCAATTTCTTTGTTTTCTTGTTCATAAGCTTTTCCTCTTTTCTTCTCGAGCAATAGCCTATGTTTTTCTTTATCTCGATAGCTACTGCACATAATGTGCAGATCTGTGCGTGGTGATTTTCTAGTTCAAGCTTGATTTGTGACAATACAATTGCGTGATCCCATGCCTTGGTGTTTAATGGGATTCGATTATAATAATTTTTTGTACGCTAATAATGGACCCTCCTGATAAATTTACACTATTTGATAATATTGATATGAAATTTAAAATTATGTGGAATGGAAGCTAGAAGATTTGGATGGTTTTATTTATTTATTTAAAATGCCTGCATGCAAGGTGAGTGGAAACTCTTGTGCTTATTTTTCCTCTTGTATTGTAGTTATTTTAACATATAAAATCAATTTTTTAAGACAAAAGTGAGGGAATCATAAGAATAGGTAAAAACCGATGTGATCTCAGCTAGGTTGATATAACCGACAATGTCTACCCAAATAATCCCAAAAAACCCATTAAACCAAATCCAAGAGCACATACAAAACCATAGCGGGGCAAAAACTGAACCCATAAAAGCTAACTATCTAAACCTATAGTTTGGAAGACTAATTTTATTCCTGTAGAACTCGATTCAAACAAAATAAGAGATTGCATTCGTAAAAAAAAAAAACTATAAAAGTGTTTACATATTATCTATTAAAAAAATCCTTACATTAGTAATTGGATTTAAACTTATGCCTTTATAAAACATGAGTTCAATTCTTATTAACTAGACAAATTTTTGTAAAATATAAACTCACATCTTGATAACATTAATCACGCCTTGAAACATATTAGAATAGTTAATCAATTTATTATATTGATAATTATTTTATTTAAATATATTTCATGTTTTTATGTAAACCAAATTATTAAAACTTTAGTTTAATAAATATGTACTAACATGATAAAATATAAATATTTTATCATGGTCATTCAATCATAAATCATTTTTATATAACTTTTAAGGTTTTTATTATATAAAAAAGTTAACAAATCATACATGTTAGTTGTGATTAGGTGACTTTGTGAAACTATTTTATATTATCAATATTTAATCTTTTATCTCTTAAATTTTATCATGATCATTGGATATATATTTACTTTAATTATATAATATAAATATTTTTTATTTTTATTATAAATACTTATAATAATAAAATTAAAAGTTAAATTTGGTTCGTACAAAACTCAAATTAAAATATTAGCATACATAAAATAGGTAATATAATAAAATCAAAAAATGGAGATAGAAAAAATGAAAGTATAGTACTCTATCTCTATGCATCCATGTATGGTTAATTACTCGTAAAATATTCAACGTTAAAAATATTTTGAATCCGAATGTTGCGGGCTAATTGCATACATGAACCAATTGTCCCTTTTGCTTTCCCTGTATTTGCTGTTTCTTGTTTTTCCAAACAGGGGGCAAGTCTTGCTTTTTAATTTTGCTTTATCAGTTCTATGAAATTATACTAATTCAAAGAAAGGTTGAATTTTATGATAAAAGAGTAGGACTATTATATATTAGATAAAATGGGTAAATATATACAAAACACAAGCTGTATTTGAATACTTTTTAATCTCCCCTTCAACTTTGTTGGATACCTTTCTCCTTCTTTGACTAGTTGGAACCTATATTCTCAAATTTCAAATCACAGGAGTATGATTTTCATTTTAATATTGTGCATGATAGGTTCTGTAGGGAAATCTGAATCTATCTATTTATTTCTACCATGGGTAAAGCATTGCATTATATATGCTACAAACAAGATAGGACAAATTTAGAAATTGATTAATTATGGTTTCCTATAGCTAGTAGGACCCATTATCTTTTTTTTTTAATTTTAGAATCTGCACGAAATAAATTAAAAATTTCAGGCGGGAATATCGTAGTATCCTTTTCTTTTCTTTACATATCTCACGCATTATTTTGCTGTTATTAATTACCTAAAATCAATCTCAGCTCAAGGACTACTTGAAATAAATTTTTATTACAATTGTTTTTTACCGAGCTAGCATTTAGAAATTTATCATATCATTAAGTCTGTGATCGGAAACTTAAAGGAATGAATTATGGGCAATCTGTAATTTAACTTTAAAAGAACCAAAGAATTATGCTCCTAACAGATTTGAGAGAGACCATATGACAGCAACAAATTGAATGAACCAGAACCAGGATTTAGATAAAACTAAGTATGGAAAAAAGTTTAAACAAACTGAAGACACGCAAGAAAAAAAAATAATCTAAGGCGGCACTTGATTTGAGAGTCTATTTTATGTTTTTGTTTTTATTATCTGAAAATAATTTTATTTTTAAATTTTCAAGATTTAAAAGACATATATATAAATAAATATTTTAAGGTGTCATTGCATTTTTATTTCTTCAAAAAAGACAAAATATTTATTTGTCATTTTTAATTTTGAGTGTTTTAAAAAATATTTTTAATTTAAAAAAAACATATTTTTATTGTTATTTTCTTTTTTAAAATAAAAACATAAAAAATACTCAAACCCAGCACACATAAAAGAAATTAACATGGGGACGAGAAGCTTAAGCCTTATGACTCAACTAAGAAAAGCTGGTTTGGAGAGCAGATAATGTCCAAGCTCCAAATGATTGTGTTTTAAGTGGGAGTGGCAGAAGGTGCAACAAAATGAAAATGATTGATGTACAGAAAGCACCCATGTACGTACATTCAATGGCGTGATTTAGTAGCAACATTTTGGCTCAGAAAAAACGAACTGTGAAACGTGAGACAAGAATCTGCATGCATGGTTGCTTTAATTTGTATTCCAAGTTTAGAGAATCCAGGGCAGATTACCTTTCTTTCCCTGTTTTGATCCCTCTTATGCATGGGGATTACTTCTGATATAACTAGTAAGTGACCCTTATGGCTTACGTTTTTGTGCATGTTTGAAATATAACTGTTTATAAAATTAAACTTATACGTCAAGACAAATGTAACTAGTTATTTAAGTTTGAGAAGATAAATAATATATTAACAAGTATAAAATAATTTTATATTATTATTAAATCATAACTTATTAATTTATTTATGATAAATTCATTAATTTTTATTATAAATGTCTTAAGTGTTTAGATGAAAGATTTTGAAAATTTAAGGAATTTAAAATGCATGGGAATTTGAATTAATACTCATTAAGTTTCTTTCATTTTCACGTTATTTTGTTTGAATAAAAAATTTGCATTAATAATAAGGATTTAACTTATGCTAAATTTAAATATTTTTTTAGTCTTAAAATGTGAAATGATAAAACAATTCAAATATTTTATAACTATATTACAACTAAAACATTTAGTCTTATAATGTTTATAATTTTATAAATAATATTTTGAATTATTTAAAATGTAAAAATCAATTAAATTAGATGTAAAATATTGAATTATTTATTAAAACAAGTTATTTTTAGTGCCGTGAAAAATTATATAATAAAACATTTTAGTACCATCAACGTTCTTTAATTTTTAATTTATATAATCAAGTTGAAAATTTAGTTTCAAATTAAGAAGGCAAGTGAATGTTGGCCAATCAATAATTAGAGCACCATTTAATTAGCAAACATAATATTAACGACTTAGTAATCCAATCTATTTTATAAAACTTTAAAAAGAATAAATCTGTCAAAAAAAAAACTTTAGAAAGAATAAATATTAAAGCGATACGTATGAATTATATTAATATATGTGATAACTTTTTTTAAAACTTTTTGGATTCAGATGTGGTAAAGTCATAAGTTGCGCAACCCAACACCAGGTAACAACACCAAAAACTATCACCAAAGCACCATCGTAATGAACATAGAATTTAGATAATATCAATTACACATAGCTCGCCAATCAATCTCCACTTGTTTTCATGCCATTTTTTATGGCATTAATTTCAGAAATGTTGCACACCTATAATTGCACACCACCTATATATATTTGTGTCATTTCCTCATAAAACTCCAACTATATTATAAAACAATAAAATAATAGCAACGACCAAACATCAAGCATTTTCACTCTCCACCTGACACCAAGTAACTCAAACTTTGAAATAAAATTGAGATTGATTTCTGCACTATTGCAACCCCATAACGTGTTGGACCTCCTGTCTTCTATGAAATGAGCTCCCAAACAAATTACTGAATTTAACATCCAAACTGATAATGCATATCTGAAAACTGAATTTATTTTATTAACAATAAAAAAAGGCCAGATTTCAACATAAGATGTGGTAAAATCTACACCAAAAAGGATTACATGATAGCATGTGACATAGAGAGTAGTGATATATCAAATACCCCACACCTTATACAAAATAATGTCATGCATAAAGAATGAATATGAAGCATCAAAAGCACCAATCCTAGTTCAATCCAAAACCGTATTTGCTCCACGGCTTTCTTAGATTGGTACTGAAAAACAATTGTCGTGTTACTTTTGTGGTCAATTGATCTGGCAAATTGTTATGCTGAACATATGGAATGACTTTGTCATTGTACTCTCTTCCCAGGTTTTGGATCAACAATAAAATTATTAGATTTTCATATCGATAGAATGGCTTCAATCCCATTTACAAGCTAACAAAGCACCTAATTGAGACATTGTCTCCAAAAAATTAAAAGAAGCACCAATTAAAACAGCGTAAAGTCAAAGTGAGGGTTAATCTGAAAATGCTTTAGTTGTTACTATTACATGAACTAATTTGAAATTGTTAGTACTACTAGATTTTATACCTTACATAATTATAAATTACCTTACATAATTATAAATTTAAATTTGTACGTAGTATTATTAGTATTATTTGTACCTAGTATCTCTTAAAAATATATAATAGGTGAAAATTTATCATTTTTTAAATTATTTAGTATCATATTAAATATAATTACATTAAAATTGAGTAAACAGATTAATTATATTTTTAATTGAACAAATATTATGTTAAAAACTATTAAGCCTATTGAAATTTATCATGATTTATTCTTTCTCCAATTAATAACAGTAAATTTAAATATATAATTATTTAAATTAAAATTATTAAACTTGTACATTATAAGATTTTTAAGAAATAAAATTGTTATCAGTCATTGTAAATGAAATTTTTATGTATTATGTATATTTTTTAAAAATTAAGCATATTGACAATTAATTTTTACTAGGTTATCATTGTAAAATAAAATATATTAAGTATTATAGTTTATTAAAATAACATATCAAATATTTTCTTATAAACTATATATTTCATGTTTTTAAAAAAGAGAAAAATATAAATTAATTAACTTAACTCTAAAATCATTAGAGATGCGACTCTAATGTTACATTGTATAATCATAATAATGATGTGAGTAAATTCCATCTTTATATAATTTTTCACTCAAATAATCAATATGAAGTAAGGGAAAAAATATTATCAAAAATTTGTTTTTCAAGTCTATTTTTCTTATATGAAAAGTATAAATTCAAGAAGAATTTAAAAATAATAAATATGAATATATTACACTATATAATTATTAAAATTTGTCTGTTGGTTTTATTTATTGTTGATATAATTTTAATATGTAGTAAATTTTAAATACATTTATTCTAAAATTAAAATTTATTTTAATTTGTTCAAATAGTGTATTTTTATCAAATAGATATAATTGTTAATTATATTAAAATAATATTTTTCATGATTTTAAAAATATTGATTTTAATTATGTGATATTATTAAAGATTTGAATTGATTAACTTCATCCTATTATAAATTGGACACTCTCATTTACTATAATTAAAATTATATATCATTATTATCATGATTGTTGTTCTTCAAAGAAGTGAAAATGACAGAGTAATACCAATGGAGAAGTTAAATACTAGTTTGGAGTAGCTAAACTATCTCTTATTTTAGTATTTTTATCTATTTCAATTTAATAAAGAAATCAAAAGATGTTCAACAATAATTATTTTTATCTCTTATTTTAGGTTTAAAATATTAATAATCATTTGTTAATGTTAGATCACACTGAATCATATCAACTACTACTGTAAAATTAGAATTTTAAGTTGACGATTCTCAAAAGTTGAAGTGAAATTTACCTTATATATAGATAGACTAGTAGAGTTATTTTGTAATTGTGTAGCTGTTAATTTATTTGCATGGTCACGGGATAGTGGTTCTTTCTTCTTCATAGTTCAAATTGACATATTTTAAAGGCCCACATTATCATGGGTATGTGTGTTGGGCCATGCCTTTGGAAATTATAGAGTTGGGCATTTAAAGGTTAATGGTACGGAACTGCTTAGACACAGTATTTTTGTTGGTACATCCGTAATTTTTTAACATACTAAAAATATCCTTATGGATATTTTCAGTTATAAATAATAGATTAATTTTTTTTTCATTTTTACAGTATTTTTTTTTCTTCATAAAATTATACTCCCTTAACTTACTTCCATTAGCATCTTTTTTTGAGTATTTATTGTTGTCGGTGGTGTACGTGTGTTGTTTACGGATATACAATGAAGTTCAATGTTTTTTTGTCGTTGATGAAGAAGAGATGTGTATTAAAAAAATTCAAAACATACGGATATGGATTGTTAATCCGTATGAACCATACGGATTACCAATCCCTATGTTTTGAATTTTTTTAAAAATGATATTTTTTTTAGAATTTTTTTATATATTTAATTTATTTACAAAATTTGATAATTAAATAAATTTGATATTTAACTGGATGTTGTATTTAGATGCTTATTACAGTAATTAATAGTTAAACAAATTTGATATTTAATTGAATGATGTATTTGGATGTTTATTACAATGATTAAAATTAAACAAATATGATATTTAATTGAATGATGTATTTAGATGTTTGTTACAACAATTGATAATTAAATAAATTTGGTATTTTTTTACATATGTAAATTTTTATTAAATCTATGATTTTTATTTACAATTTATATATGTAAACAAATTAATTATTAGACAAAAATTAATTATCACAAAATTTATTATGTAAATTTACATTGCATTAAATATATATTAGAAATTTTAGTGTTATATATAGCGACATTAATTATTTTATAACATAATTGATCTATTAATTTAATTGGTTAGAGTGTTGTGTTAATAACTATGAAAGTCATAGGTTTGATTCTTGCTTGAACCATTAATTTGTAAATCATATTTTTGAAAGAAGAAAAAAATCCTACAAATTATCAATCCATATTGAACTTACGAAAGGATAAAATCGAACTTTCACATGTTATGCTAGGTGTACCACTAAAAATACTGGGTGACCCTAGTAGTTCCCTTAATGGTATGATGGCATTTCTCTTTTTTGGTAGTCCAATTCCTCTAAGTTTAAACCTTAGCTTCAATTTGTAATGTCTTTCTTGTATTTGATGATTCTCCAAGTCTCTCATTCTAAAGTCAGAGTAAAATCAAGATTGATGCTCTAATCTTAATCAGAGATGTACTTTGGATTTAAGGAAAAGAGAAAACTTGTCAAATTTGATGTTAGATATGTTGATATTTAAATCCATTTACTAGTTTAATCTCGCACGCATGATTTGGGGACTATTTCCTAGCTTGTTTCTCCCCTCTTAATCAAACCACAAAAGATACCAATTAAATTCACCATTTTTCTTTTACCATATTAAAGTAGATCTCGTGCAATTTTTAAAATCCATCCAAATCAAGTCAAATTGAACTTTTAAATATTTAATTTTACTAATGAAGTTGTCATATCATTCATATTTATATAAGTTAGTATTTATATAAATATTATACTAGTTTATTTTTCTCACGGTCTTACTTTTAATCCTTCATTTTATTTATTTTTGCCTCTTATTCTCAAAATTTTCCCTCCCTACCAAGGCTTTTCCCATCCCATCTCTTTACACAGCCAGTTACTTGCTTTCGCAAGTAACATCCCTTTGGTTTTACATTGCGTACGAAAAGATGCTTTCGCCTTGATTCTTCATTTAACAGCTCACTATTAAGACGTATCTCAAAAACAGCTCATTGACAAACAATCTTACAAATCAATTAACCTCTTGATCACGTTTATGTTCCGTTGATAATTATGCCTCTTACAAATCAATTAACCTCTGGATCACGTTTATGTTCCGTTGATAATTATGCCTCGTCCTTGTGGGTATAGTGTTTGCTTCCAATATTGAACCTACCTACCTTAGACTGTATATGTAGATGTATATAGCTAGCTAGTAAACTAAACTAGAAAATGTGCAACCTTAAATCTAGAGATCGAAATATTCTTATGGTGTCAAGATCAGCAATACCACTATCTTATTAGAAACAATAAAATAATTACGAGAACAAATCATAAATTTCAAGTGATAATAATGTCAATACATATTACTACCTCGTAAACCCTAAAACTTAAGTGTTGGTTTTGTCTTGTATTGTTATTTTCATTTGACTTTTGAGAACCATGAGATTTGATTATTTTAATTATGATGGGACCATATATACATTTAAGGTGAATTAACTAGAAACATTTGACTCTTCGGAACCTTGAATTTTTTTTTTTTTTTAACTTGGCTGGTGAGAGTTGAGAATGAGATGGGATCATTTCTTCAAATCCATTTACCTGCATCTACCTCTTGTGAAGTAGGTTATTTTCATAATTGGAATCGATGAAGGTAGAGATTACAAAAATAAGTTTTGTCTTTTTGAATAAATTTTTTTACATACGTATGATCAGATAATTGAATCCGTTAACATGTTTAAAAAATTCAATCATTTATCAAATATGTTAAATCTTGTTGATGGTCGATATGCTTTTTAAGTCATAATTTAACAAATTATTTGTTTAAATTTACATTGTTGAAATTATGATTGAATCGTACTCCCTTAGTTTATTATAATTGTTATCCTAGATTGTTTTTAAAAAGATAAAGAAAAAATCAATAAATAAAAGAAAGAATAATAATCTTAAAAAATTGACATTATCATCATTAATTTATTTTTTATTTTTATTTTGTAACTCATCATTAATGTTATAAAAAATATAAGTGAGAAAAGAGATTAATGTTACGTTAAAAAAAGTAAATATTAGGATCAGGTGAAGAATGGAGGTATATATTACCCCTTCATTCTTAATTATAAGATCATTTCAATTAATTCACTTCCCTTAAGAAAAATAATTAATTTAGTTAATTACATTAGATCTGTTAATTAATTATACTATCATTTTAAAATTATAATTTTCTTATCTCTCTATCCACTTAATTATTTTTCATTAATGTTTGGAGAAAAAATAATTAAGTAAAAGTATGTAAGAAAAAAATAATTAATACATTTAGAAATTAGAAAATAATCTTATAAAAAAACAAACAAAATTTTGAAAAAAAAATTTATAATTAGAGACGGAAGAAGTATATAATTTGCTTATGTGCAATATGCCAACTGCAAGTGCCTAATGAATTTGGAATTCAATTACCAAAATTGTTGCTAGCATAAAACATGGTTTCAAAGTCAGAATTAGGAAAGGTGAAGGGGCTTCTTTAGGTATGACAGGTGTTTAGGAGATGAATGTTTATGTAGTTCAGTTTCTTGTGTGCACATATATAGATGCGAATCGAGGATTTTTACTACAGTGGGCAATGGCACTTTGAAAAACTTTCCACATAAATTCCATGAGATATCCAACTGAGAATAAAACCATCTTTGTTATGTGGTTATTTGGAGACCATCATATCCTGGTTTGTATTAGTGGCTTGGCTTGTTCATACATCAAATGCTCAACTTCCCTTGTCATTTGCAGGGTTTCGGAATCAGATTGTCAAGCAGCATTGAATCTAGTGAGACAGAAGGTCCAACAATTCCATCATTATGCCACTTTAATTGATCAAATCCAAGGGATTTTTTTTATTATCAATAAATGTTAATTTATTAATTTGATTAAAAATATCAGTTGGAAGAATTTAAAGTCGTGATTAGTTGCGGATCTACGTTGACTCCAGGGTATACTTGCATCTCCTTATTTTTTGAAATTCATTAAATTTGTAAATAAAATCTTATATTTTTATATTTTATTTCATTTATATTTATATAATTGAACCCATTAATTTTATTTTTTATAATTTGTCTCCACTGATTTAAGGTCTTGGATCTGTCACCGACGGTGATCTCTTCTCTCTTCCCAACACCAAAATAATTTTATATCTCTTTTATTTCTTGATGGACTTTTAAGCTTTAAGCTTCTACAAGAAGGAGACGAATGTGAAGATTGGTTGGCTAATTAATCATGGAATTTCCTCGGACTAAGAGTCTAAGACTGTATTGAGGACAAGTTTTCGTTCTCGGATCAGTTGTCCCTTGTTAATTAGCCGATGCTTTTGGTGTAGCAGCCTAAACATTAGTAGTTATTTTATTGCTTTCTGAATATATAAAAAAATCAATATTTCTTTATTAATACTTTTATGTACAATTCAATAATAATTAATTGTGTGCAATAAGTATGCCTTTTGCCTTTCTAACATTCTCCTTATATAAAATTCCTCCTCGAGCAGCGCCACAGAATAATGCTACATGCACTCCTCCAATTTGGCCCCTTTAATCCCATTTTAAGATGTATTCATGAACAAGTGTGCGTGGTGAACCTGCGTGCGATTTTGTTTTTTTTCTTAGATATGTTTTTAATCTTTTAAAGTTGAGTTTTAATTCTTTAAATTTAAAATTGTTTTTTAGTCTTTAAAATTCACAAAATATTTATATTTTTGTAGTACTTCTATATAGCATGAGTCAAACAGTAATTTACCACAACTTTTTATCATCAACATTTATTTTTTTAATTTACATTTTAAAGTACACTTGATTTAAATTAAAAATTGTCATAACTAAGATAGGAAAAAATTAAAAATTGATTAATCATTTTAGAAACTGCTTTAATTTTTTTATTAACTTGATTTTCACAACTTCAAATTACCGAAAAATCATACTTTAAAATATGAAATAGAAAATTAAATTATGACGGTAAAAAATATTAAAAATTATGAATATTTTATTTTCTATTTGATTCACACTTTTCATAATGACAAAAAAATATTTTACAGAAACTAAAAAACCAACTTCAAATTTAAAAGATTAAAAAGTAAATAACTCACATTTGAGTGACAAAAATGTATTTAAATTTTTTTTGTTACTCCAAATTGCACATCAAAGTTCATATAACAACCTGTTTGACGTACTAGTAAATGTTTATTAGCCAATTGTGTCCGCATTAGAAAAAGAAAAGGGGGAAATTACGCAAAGAAAGGCGTAAATCATACTTCGATCAATTACATCCCGTAGAAAAAGGTTTTCTCAATTTTTTTTAAGCATTAACTTAAAGTGATTGGCTTGTATGGCATGGCATCAAGTTTCCACAACGCACTTTACAAGTCAACTTATTCGAATGAATCATTTCGTCTTAATTAGGCTTTAAATCAAACCATCTTTTCCATATTTTCCTAGGAATCTATTGCGTTTTGCAAACTATATTCAAAAGGCAAAAACAAAATATTCTTGTGGGGAAAGCAAATCGCTGTCCACTATCCAGGATTTTAAGTATGTTCCAGCCATTGGTGTAAACCTTCACAGACTATGCGGTGAGGGATTTGCCACATTCATACAATTAATCAAAAGACAAAGATAGAATGATTCATATTTTATCTCAATAAATCCAACTTAAAATACACATTAACATTCAAGATGTAACTTGTAAGTGTGTTCGTGTTTGCGTCTCCTTTGACATTATGCAGCAAACTTGTTTCAACATTTTTGCATTGGAACGTGTAAACATGACTGAAATTTCTAATCTTGGCGTATTTTTATTCATCAATGTTAATTATTAATTTTATTAAAATGTTAACAGGAGGATATGAATCTTCTCACATCTTTCTTTCCTTCGATCCTTAAATTTTTTATTTTTAACTATCAAATCAATTTTATAACTTTTGCCCAATCTATATTTAATGGTATCAATTCATGAATGCATGGACGCCAAGAAATTCATTTCCATGTGCAGTTGACCCCTTGCATGTCAAGCTTTGTCTGGTACTATGTGTCAATTGATTCTTCGTCAAGGACCAAGCCCCACTTCAAAGCGTGTGCCGATGTTGCCTAGAAATTTCTAGCAAACTTTTAGAAACGCTCTCCTATCCCTATAGACTTTTTGTCATGCAAGACGCGTGGCTATCATGACTCACTTAACAGTTAAGGACTTAAAAAAGTCTTGTATCTCTTTCAATGCCCTTAATCACATTCACATAACAATTGTTAAAACAAATTGCTAACCATGCTTTGGTTCTCTAATTTTCCTCTCAGGTTATTGAATTGTGCTGATGTCATTATATATTTTACGGGAAAATAGAAGAGGGTATGTGAGGTTTTGCTACAATGAAGATTTGAACCTAAAACTAAGCAAATTATCAATGGAAAAAAAGGGAATGCAACTGTCAAGTTACAATGAGTCTAAACTCAAACACTTTTGGCTGATTCATTAATTCACCATTGTTCTGTACATGCATTGGGACAAAACTTTGAAGGGAAAAAACGCAAAAGGAACCAAAAACCATGACCTTTTTTTCTTTCTTATCTATAGATTGATCATCTCTTACATAACTCTCTTCATTCTAAACCTTTTATTATTATCATTTTTTTAGTATTATTTTAACTAGAAACTTCATCCAAAAGCTTGTACCTTCTCACCTTATTCCTGAAGACCTGTTTTGTGGTACCACTTCTTGTGATGTTTTCTGACCTAGTCCTCCTCAGTCTCTCTTCCAAGGCACCATTGGTGACAATCCTCTTCCGGGTCGATACCAAAACCAGCGAAGATTTCGGTGGAGAATTGGATGCTGATGGTGATCGTGATGACTCTGGTGACTTTGGTTTCTTAATGGGTTTCTGGATTTGGAGATGAAGAACACTCCCTTTCACTTCCTTCTTCACCGGTCCAATATTTTGAGCACTGTTGTTATTACCATTCCTGATTCGCTTGTACCTCCTCTCATCATCATTGTTCCTAATAGATGAGGAAGAGTTTGATGAATTGGTTGACTTCTCTTTGGTGTCCTCTCTTTGACTCAAACACCAATTGCAGGTTCCAAGAGACTCTGGCTTTGGGTAGAGATTGCTGCAGTATCTGCCAATTTTGACAAACATAAAGGGTTATTATTAATGAAAGAACCAAATTAACAAAATCACCCAATTGCAAACTAGTTATGTATGATTAAATCACACAGAAGGGTCAAGACTAAGAAATTAGTCTCTTATAGTACGATGAATCAAGGTTCAAATTCTCGCCAAAAAAATGTTCTAATTTAATATCTGACTGTGCTTGAATAGAAATTATTTCAGAAAACATAAATATAGTTTTTTTTTAATGATATGTACCTACCTGTGTTGAGATCTGAATTGGCAGACTTTGCATTGAAAAAGCTGATCAGAGAAGCCAAGATCCCCACACATGCAACATTCAGTGTTGTTGGGTTTAGAGTGAGTTGTTCCTTTGGTTGTCATGTTTTGCTGTATGCGTTGTTTGTCATCGAGAGAGAGAGAGAAGGAGAGAAGATATTGATAATTGAGGAATAGCTATGTGTCTATGGCCACACAAGAAAAGGCATGGAGACCCACAAATGACAAACCCGAGTCCTTATATATAAATAAAAACAGATCGATGGACTTGAGTTTCCGTGTGACCGTGTTTGTGAAGGTTTGTTGTATGTATATTTAAATGCAGCAATTTCGTGTTGATGTAGGAAAGGGAAATTTATTGAATAATGGAGGCTCTTTGGGGAATGGGAACGGGGGATAGGGACATTCTTTACAAGCTAGCTGCACTTTTAAAAAAAAATAATAGTTAATTAGTGTTTCTAGAATATTAATTAAAAAATTAAAAAATTATCCTAAAAATTATAAGAAAATATAAAAAAAATCATAAATAATATGATTTTGTGTGTGTTAATAATTTTTTATCTACTTAATCAATATTCCGAAAATATTCATTAATATTTATCTTTAAAAAATAAATAATAAAAGAAATTTTGAAATTGATTGATTTATGGATTGGTCCAGTTCGACCCCATAAATGTGATATTCCAAAGGAGGGTGTCATGGTCATGGCCTCATAGCCTCTCCTGGCCTAGTCGTAGACTCGTGAGGGAATGGTAGACGAGGACTTGTAAATGCCAAAATGGAACATTGGTCGGGCCAAAAATGTTAAGATGAATTAAGGGGAACCTTATCTAAGCCAATGAAGCCACCACTCTTTATGGTTCTACATTGAGAGAACTACATAATTTCCAAGGTTTTTTTTTCATAATATATTTTTTGCAACATATTTTATAATTGAGAGAGACAGGGAGGGACTAAAAGAGAGATAGGATGAGAAAGTAAATCATACAATATAACGAAAAATTGTGTGTAAGAATAATATATTTCAATTTTTTTTCTTTGATAGTGAGTGCACGGTTAATAAGGGAATTTTAAATTTTTTATCCCCCAATTTTTATATTTATCTTACAATATTCTTTATAATTTTCCTCACTTTTCATCATGTTTATCAGATGTATTATTTTATTTTTCTTTCCTTGTTTCCTTCTTATCTCTCTATGCACCTCCAAAGGATGTGCAAAAATATATTTATTTTTTGAAAGTATATACTTAAGAAAGATAATAAGAAAGAAAATAAAAAATAATAAATGTGATGAATAGTGAAAAAAATAAATAGATAACAATGGTAATTAAAAGTATCATCTTGTGCACTAATTATGCTATTCCTTTATTTATTTATATACAAAGCTCTATTCACTTAAAGAAAAACTCTAATTAAAAGTTTAATGATTTCCACTCTTTGATAGTAATATTGTTCTATATTAAAGACTTAAAATATTAGTCATAAAAAATATAATTATTTTTCACAACAAATAGATAGAATATTTGACCTCATCATTATAATCAATTTTTTCATATTTTTGCAAACGCTTATCTCCTAAGTTTATATATTGTTTTGGTCTACTAATACCAATGGAAACTAGAACATATGATGATAAGGTTAATGATTAGACTATCAAAAATAATAATTAAAACTATTAATAGAAGATTAGTCACAAATGTGTAGAAGCAAATGACTTTGATGTTTTGATGATGATCATGATGATTTGATGCAAATGCGCTTTTCAAGTTTAATTCAAGACAATGATTCAAGAATACAAGACACAACATCAAGATGATCACTAGTATTTTAAGGAGGGAATTCCTAATTGATATAACAAAAGGTTTGGCCATTAAGTTAAAAAGTGTTTTTCAAGAGATTTACTCTCTGGTAATCGATTACCAGATGATGTAATCGATTATCAGGGGCCAAAAATGGTTTACAACAACTATTAAAAAATTTGAATTCAAATTTTAGACTGTGTAATCGATTACCAATTACCAGCAGTTAATAAACGTTTTAATTCAAATTTTAAAACTTGTAATCGATTACACAAATCCTGTAATCGATTACCAGAGGAGTTCTTCAGAAAATAAACTTCCAAGAGTCACATCTATTCAAATGGTTTATGAATGACCATCAAAGGTCTATTTATATGTGACTTGAAAACACAAATTGCTAGAGATTTTTCATTGCCCAAAAAGTTTTATCCTCTCAAAAGATTAAGAGAGTTTTTCTGAATTGAAATGTTTTTTCCTCTCAAAGATTCCTTGATGAAACACTTGCATATTCAATAAGGAATTGTGATTGATCTTCATTGTACAAATCTATCTCTTTCAAGAGAGATTTCTTCTTCTCATCTTCTTACTTCTCAAAAGGGATTAAGAGACCGAGGATCTCTTGTTGTAAAAGATTCCTGAACACAAGGGAAGGGTTGTTCCTGTGTGGTTCAGACTTTGTAAAAAGAGTTTTACAAAGAGAGTGGAAAATCTCAAGTGGGTTACTTGAGGACTGGACGTAGGCACGGGAAATGGTCGAACCAGTATAAATCAAGTTTGCATTTCTTGCTTCCCTTAAACTTCTTTTATTTATTGTTATTTATCTTTGGCTTGAAAGAAGTTTATTTTGAATTGTCTTTTGAGTAATTCATGTTAAGGGTGTATTGTTAATCTAAAAAGAGAGAGTAAAATTTTCATTGGGGAATAATTCTTGTTATCTTAATTCAACCTTCCTTCTTAAGATAACTGAGGTCATTTGTCTAACAAAATGAAAATGAAGGAATTAGATTTAGGGTGTCATTCCACTACTTTATGTCTTTGTTATAGTTAAAGTATTAGTTACAAAATTAAAAATAAATGCTTAATTATTTTTAAAAAATATATATATAATATATATTATTTACTAATGTAAGACATTATAATTATATATGTGTACTATAATACCCATAACTGCACCATATCCGTGTAAATTTGATGATACGGGTAATTATCCTCTGCATCCACGGATATTTTTGCTGGTATTTATAGGATTTAGGTATATTTTATCATCCCTACATAGAAAACATTTTTTTTCTTGAAAGTGAACAGCTTGAGAGAAAAAAGAAAGATAAAAAAAAGGAAAGTAATAAATATAATGAAATAGACATAGATATAATGGTTTTAAAAATCGGGATGTAAAATAATTAGGCTTAGTCAGAGGTATCATCTTCCTCGCTAATTATGTTGTTCCTTTTTATATACATCAAGGATTCGTTCAATATTTAGGATTAGAAAAGTATGACAAGAACAATGATATTACTCCAATCAGTACTGACCATCCAATAGGATATAAATCATATCATGAACTTATTGAGTCAGATTTTCTTATCTTATTTGTTAATTTGCTAATTTTATGTTATAAAGAGAGTTGAGTTATGACAAAGTGGGATAAGATAAAAAAAAATCTCTTTCAACCACTCAATATAGTCATTCTTATTTTTGTTACCATTGTCTAATTTTTGTTACCACCATATTGTTGCTCTTTCCAACATTTATAACCATTGTAATTATCATGGTACCCGCTCACTGTTACTATTACTGTATGTTCTTACTTTTAAAATGATATTTATTTTACGGAATCTTCTTTTATTTCTGGGAATATTAGTCCAAAAAATATTAAATGTAAATTATATTTATCTATATTTCAAGAAAAATATGTTTATTTAAGTATTAAAATTGATTGAGAATCTTTTTTATATTTCTAAAAATATTTAAAAATTGAATTTGTTCACATTTTTTTTCCTAGGAATGTATGTTATATTACTAAAATATCTTTTTTTTTATATTAAAAAACTTATTATATACACCTACATAACAAAATATGAGTCTAGACACTGTAGTTTAAAAATAAGAATGGAAAACCTTACAAATTTTTTCAATAAATTCCTTAACCATGTCTTACTATTAAAGAAATGCAACACTAAAATATCCTCTTCAGTCTTGTAGAAAAACAAACAACACAAAAAGACACATACAACAAAACTTTAATCACACTTGAATTAAACAAAACCAAAATTGGTAAATTGTCTTTACATCAATGATTAAATTTCAAAAACAACCGCAACATACTTATCTTCTGTCGTAAAAAATTCACGTTCTCTATTACCAAAATTGAACGGTGACAAAATCTAAAATACTAACTGATGTATAGGTATTGAGATTAAGGGTATAATAGAATTTTTACATAATTAATATAATTCTCACCTCATAAGAATTCATATTCTCACTCTCTTTTCAAGAAAATCATTTCAATACAAAATCAACATTAGCATAGGCCTCTTACTATTCTCATCTCTAAATTTTCAGGAATCTTACAAAATTTTGTGAAACAAACGTCCCTTCATACTATTCTCATAATTATCTAATATTATTGTTATCATTATTATTATTATTGTTATCATTATTATTATTGCTATCATCTTTACTATGGCTACTCCCTATCAATATTATTTTTATAAGTTTATTTATATTCATTTTTTTCTCTCAAAAAAATTACACACATTTTATATTATTATCTATTTAGTTATCTATTACACATCAAATATTGAGTATGTTATAAAAAGAGAAAAAAAAATTATGGACTGACCGTGTACATTATTTTAAACAGTTATTCAATCACAACTCATCGTGTATGATAAATTTATTAATTTATAAAATAATTCAAATAATATTTTATAATTGAATGATATTATAAATTCGTAGACATTAATCTTATAAAAAAAATCTTAGTATTATCCTATTGTCCTATGCATCTATACAACACTACAAAAAGAGAACAAAAGAAGCACAGGAATTGTTGCTAATTAAATCTCACTAGCTTCTCGTGAGTGAAGCTCTATATAGTAACTGTCAGATGAAGCTCATGATTGATCATATCAGTTTCTGGGCCTCATGAAGTCAAAGGTTGTAAGATAAATCTCACCAAAAAGAAGGCAGTTGGATAAACAGATTCTTGTACATGTGACTCTAAAGTTCATCTTGGTGATGACGTGGCTTCTGTTGATTGGTTATGTCATAACAACCGATATAGGCAATCTAGTTATTAGTTAAGACTAATACATGGTTCTGTTGGATTTGGCTAATTAGTTGGTTCCGGTGAGATCACTACAACAAATTAGTTGATAATTAATCTCGAAGGGACGGGAGGGTCCATCTTCATGGTATCAACTAGAAAAAATAACAAATTCTCATTTCTCTGCAGAATTTAATTCTCAATGTTCATAAGATAAATTAGAAAATTTTCAATATTAGACTGGTCGTTGAAATAGTAAAAACATTGATTTAAGTTTTAATAGTTTTTTTTTCCCTTTATTGCGGTACATGAAGAAAAGGAAGAAAGAAAAGAAGAGAAAAGAAACCATAACAACCAAAACTCTCGAAAATCTTGCCCCCAAGGCATCATCAGCCAAGAGGAGTCTACGTACTTGAATCATTGAGACTTGCTCGATGGTAATCACCTCTCCTGAATTGGGATTTGGGACCAAGCTTTAATAGTAGACTAAAATTGAATTGATAATCATAATTATAATGATAAAATAATATAATTTATATTTTAATATTATACACTATATAATATTAAACAAATTAAACGACTTAATATTATAATTTCATAATATTAAAGAGTTTAACTTTTATGTAAGGTGTAAATAATTATACATTTTCAAATGTCAACTAATAAAAAATATTATTATGAAAATTTCCGAGGTAAAAGCATATTTAAATTAGAGAAAGACTAATAATAAAGGAAACGCATTATAAACAATAACAAGAGAAAAGTAGGGCAACAAAAGAGAAAGGTAGCTAGGGCACGTGCTTGTGAAGGTTACTAACACTATTCACAAAACAACATGGCCAACACATAAGCAAGCCCAATTGTTAAGTTTCCCCACGACTCTATACGCCTATTATAATTGCCTCCAACACTGGGAACGATTCCTTCCCACTTGGCAACATGCTTTTGCTTCTCTCAATCATGTTGCCATACCGTACAAGTCTCATTCATTTCTTCAATTTCCCTTTTATTTTTTGGTTTGTGAAAACTTTATTCAAAACGGCAAATACCAATTTCAACTTCGCACATCCACACAAAACTATTTCATTTAAGCATAATAACTAGATAAAGCAGCATCTTATAAACCGGGAACAAAAACACAAACCGGCCACGCTCCCCGTTTCATGGCTCTTATAATATTGAATTTTCTTAATGCAACTGCAGTAGGTAAACACAAAAGAATTGTGAAAATTGTCATAGCCAAATACAGGTGTATATATATAGAACGCTCCCTATCCATTAAAAAATGTAGGCATTGGAAGATTAGAAGCTACTTTAAGCCGACAATTTTACATAGGTGGACACATTAAGAAAGAAAGGTAGGGATCTTGTCATGTACCATCAATTTTTTTTTTCTTTAGACAACCACTAGTCTAAGTCATGCACTCGTTTACCCTGAACCCCACGTTTTTTTTTAATGGTTGCGTAGCTTGACTGCTACAACTATTGCACAATTAACGACCATTCAAAATTCCAAACCTTTATTGGAAGGCCAATTACTTGATCAAACCATGCCGCCATAAATCTTAGACATGTGTATTTGCGTTTTGGAGAGGTCTAGTCACAAGATTTGCATCGCTTTTGCTTCCTACTTGAGAAGGAATGTACCAGTGTTATCTTTAGTCATGTGATTTGGGATTTTTAGTCATGTACAATACTTGAAATTGAAACAGAGTTATACTCTTAATTAACATCTTTGATATCCAAATTTACAAAGTAAACATTGTGTCAAAAAGAAAGACTTGATTGTAAATCCCCTAATTTTTTGTTTCTTGTTCACCTTAGAGGATGTTGGAAAGAGAGAACTTAGTGTTTTTAAGCTCAACATTCTCTTTCAGTACATTTTCAGCTTTATCTAGTTATAAACTTGAGGTGAGTCATATCATTTGTCTTTATTTATACAAGATATCTTCTTAGAGTCCCCTATAAATGTCGTCTTGACATTTGCCTAGCATCTACATGTATATGATCTTATCAATTTTGTATAAATATATTGTTGTGTGTCTCTAACATGTGTTGCCTAATGTTGTTACCATATTTTAATAGTTTCAAAGAACATGTATTTGATAATATGGGACCCATATGAAAATCTTCCAAGAGTTATGATATGTACGATCAACATAATCGGCCAATCTTAATGTGTGTCTATAATCCAACTTTATAGAAACAAATGAGATATCGTTTTAAAAAAAAATCATGATTACAAAAATTTTGTATAAAATTTCACACTTACATATTTCTTAGAAGAACTTTAATTTTTATAGTTGATTCCCTCTTGTCACATGTTTAAATATCTTATTTCTTTCATTTTCTCCTCCATGTTACCTCTTATTTCTTTTTTAATTATCCTATGATAATATTTTCAACAGGTAGTTTAAATTTTAAAAGTTACAAAAAAATTATAATTTTGAGTATTTATTTTAGAGAGTGAGAGGCTCACTCTCCTGATTATATTCAATTATCTCACTTTTATATATTTTTTTCACATTATAAAGTAATCTCCACATAAAACTTATGAGAATGAGATTATTTTTTAGTATTTTTTTTCAAATTTCAAATTATTGTTATTATTAATATATCATTATCTTCAAATATAAATTAAATTAATATTATTTTTATATTAATTTGATTTATTAAAAAATTTAATAAAATCATTTTAATTTGAACAAACTATAGCAACACTCATTTAAGTTTCATGTAATTACACATAATTCTATTTTTTCTACTTTAAGTTTGAAAACATTATACTAACACTATCTTATATGTTTGAAACATTACATTGACACTTCCTTAAACCTTACACTAACACTCGGAAAGGCGAAAATAATGGTTAAAAAAATAGGAAGTAATTGTGTAATTACATAAAATTTCAGGGCATATTACTGTAAAATTTTCTCTTTTAATTTTTATAATCAAAATATTATATATATATATATATATATATATATATATATATATATATATATATATATATATATATATATATATATATATATATATATATATATATATATATATATATATATATATATATATATATATATATATAGATATAGAGACATATACATATATATATATATATATATATATATATACATATATACTTACCCGTACAATTGCATGATTTCAAATGTTAGTTTATGATTGGTTATTCGCTAAAAAACCTCAAATATCACAAGATATTAATAATGTTCAAATAATATGTTTGGATGTTGTCATATTTTCTTTTCTATTTGAATAGGAGTTGGGTTTTTTTTTCTTTTTTTCAAATTCGGAGTATCTCTCGGTCGAGATTCAACAATTAATCTTTCGACTTACCGATATCCATATTTAAGAGATAACACACACACATTATGTTCACTCTATTGACATTCAATGACAAGACCTTACGAGTACTCCTCCTTCTCACTGATTCCTCTGTATTTAGACATGTTCTCCTAAAATGGTGTATCTAAAGCTGAGTACATTATTGTGTTAGAGGCTCTTTTTCGATAGTATGTACTACTAGACATGGTTTTCTTTCGTGCTAGCTATGATTGTTGAATTATATTAGGGTGGAAAGACCATGAAGCCATGTGGAACAAATCGTAGGTTAATGGGTTGGAGCCCATGAACCTATTTAGAACAAGTTGGTTTATGACATCATAGAAATGCAGTCTTGAATGGCTCACTGCTATCAAATATTGTATCATTGGTATTCGAATATTAGAGTTCCAAAATCAATCTTTAGTCACACGACAGAAAGAGTTGATGCATAGTCATCCAAAAGCAACATCACATCTAGGTTCTCTAGCTCTTATTGTATAGAAAATACTTAACATGCAATGAATGAAAAAGTCATCTATTTTGCAAAAACTAGAAACTTCTCTTCCATCTTCTATACAAAGAATAAAATTAACATGCAAAGACCACCTTTTACTATACAAGATGCTGAAAAGCAGCATCTGTAACCATGACAACTAATAATTGACCAGCAAATTTCTTATTATTGAATGAAATTCAAGTAAGTCTATTATATAGAAGTGAAATTCAGTAACTAGGTGGTGAAACTCGCCTCATTTTATAAATTTCACATGATTTCACAACAAGTGTGTTACAGTTAATCGTCGGCATTTTTCTCTTTACAATTTCACATCTATGTTCAATGTTCCAACTTAAAATGGCACGTCCATAAAATGGCTCACACATGTGCAAAGCCCCTACCACCAATAATAGTCTCCTATGAGAATCATCACCACATCACACTATTTAGTACTGCTTCATATGCACTACAGCTTATAGCACCTCTGAAGGTACAAAATGACACAAACGTAACTCACTAACTGATAAAAATACAAACAAAATCATATCTACCTGTACATAACAGGCATGCATCTTGTACAATTTTTCCAACATCTAATTACAGCTTGTTCGGTTGTACCACTTCTGCAAACATTTACACTAATTTTGCATCATACCCCAAATGTGAGGTGATCTGTTTCTTGCATTTTTGTAAAAACATTATGAAATTAAACTCCGGAACATCCTAGAAAGGGTAGAAATCCAATTCCACTTTAAGACAGTGGCCTCTTTCGTTTGATTTTATTTTTACGTTTGGATATGAACTTTGGAATGAAAACAAAGGACAGCATAATTGGGCCTATAAAACAAGCCTGTGCTATTACATGTCATAGTAGGGCCAGATGCTTGGGTCCTAATCATGGGCCAATGCAACCAAGCCATCGTCAAAACAAACAAGGACAAGAAAACATGACATGAATCATTTAATTTCTTCAAAAGGTTGTCCCAAAATAAACTTTCAAAAAGTAGGAAGCAAAAACAAAGAAAAAGAGATAAAATATAAATTATATTCAAGTAGTTCACTACCAGGGAGATATAGACGAAGAGGGAGAGTTTAATTGAGAGAAACTGAATTGCGCTAATCTAAGGATGTGAAAACAGTGAATGACAACATTTTTTTACTACTTTTCATAAAATATGGTTTTTGTTTGGAAACTTAATATAGGCAACAATATATATATATATATATATATATATATATATATCTTTATTATTTAATTGTGATATACAAAATCAAGAGAATGAAGTCTAACTCTATTAGTTAAGCATGAATAAATGAGTTATTATAAAAATTTTGTTTCTGATTTTGATTCTTGAATAAAAAAAATTGATGCAAAATACAAAGTTTCAGTAATAATATTGTATAGAATGGAAAGTCGGGTTAGTTGTTGCATTAAACGAAAGTAAAATTTTGAATGTTAATAAAGAATGAATATCTGCTAGGTTTAAATCACAAGCAATAGCTCTTGAAAAAGTCTCTGGGCCGGCCCTATTATTCTGATCAAGACCATCAATTTTTCCAATTCTTGAATCACAAGTAATGTTTGGATTGAAGAAAAATGATAGAATGAAACGGAATAGAATCTAACACACTTAGTTATCATAATTTCGATTGTTTAAAATTAAAAATAATATGAAACATGACCTAATAAAATTTATTTCATTGCCTCTTCTGCCTATTTTTTTTTCCTTTTCAATATGTAAAATATATGATAAAATTAAGTTTGAATTTACTAATGAACAATTAAAATTTTATTTCATTTTTTTTACATATAATATGTAGTAACTTCATTCTATTTCTTCACATTTTTTTCTATTCCACCTATTATCAAATATCCAAGACAGCTATTAAGTGAGTGCAAATTTAATAGCGCTACCAATTATCATTGTTGTTCTTTATAAGAGTACTCATTACTCGATGTATATCCTTTTTGTTTGGATATTATTCTAACTTCTCTAGTTAGTAGTTAGTTAGTTGTTTAGTCTGTTAGTGCTGATAGCTTTGTGACAGTCAGTTAGATATTGTTAATTGTTTAGTTTATTGGTGTTGATAGCTTTGTGACATCTGTATCAACTAACTCTAGTTAGTTGATGACAATTATGATAGTTGGTTGTTATCCAACTATATAATCACCTTTGTAATTTATTGTTAGCTGGGTTGAATAATAACAATTTCTCAATTTCAATTTTCCTCTCTCTTCTCTCATTCTAATATGGTATCAGAGTCTATCCTAAATTCATTCAAAGGGTCACACATCAAGCCCATTCAGCTAGATATTGTTAATTGTTTAGTTTATTAGTGTTGACAGCTTTGTGACATCTATATCAACTAACTCTAGTTAGTTGATGACAAATATGATAATTGGTAGTTATCCAACTATATAATCACCTTTGTAATTTGTTGTTAACTGGGTTGAAGAATAACAATTTCTCAAGGGTTTGTTTCCTCAAACAAACATCAAGTGTGCATATTACACAAAGCTATCTATGGCCTAAAGCAACCACCTAGAACCTGGTTTGATAAATTCAAGACTACTCTTCTCAGCCTCAAATTTTCTTCTAACAAATGTGATCCATCACTCTTTGTATATTCTAAAAAAAGGGTTTGTTATCTACATCTTGGTCTATGTAGATGAAATTATTGTTATTGTAACAACATTAAGTTAATTCACTTCCTTGTATCTCAATTGAATCTTGTGTTTTCTCTCAAAGATCTGGGTGACTTAGAAGATGGATCTGCATTCTCAATCAGTCTAACTACATTAGAGATCTCTTGGCTAAGACTAATATGGATAAGGATAATCATATCTCTTCTCATATGGTTGGAGGGTACAAATTGACTAAGCTTGGCTCAAAAGACTTTACTGATCCTTCCTTGTACAAGTCCATAGTTAGGGTCTTGCAGTATGCTACCATAAAGAAATTAGTTTTTTTTCAATAAGGTGTGTCAATTCATGTCTAAGCCTTCTGATCAGCATTGGCAAGTTGTAAAGAGAATTATGAGGTATCTTAAGGGTCTATTTCTTAAGGATTACATTTTCAGGCTGCCTCTTTTCATAATTCCTTCTCTCTTCATGCATATTGTGATGTTGATTAGGCTTCTGACCCTGATGACAGAAGGTCAACTTTCGATGCTGTTATATTTCTTGGCCCTAATCTCATCTCTTGGTGGTCTAAAAAGTAGTTAGTTGTGGTAAGATCCAACACTAAGGTTGAGTACAAAAGTATGGCTCTTATGGCAACAAAAGTAACTTGGATTTAGTCTCTTCTTTCTGAACTTAAAGTTACTTATACCACTTCTCTTATTCTATGTGACAATACCAATACTGTCTCTTTGGCTCATAACCCTGTTCTTCACTCTAGAACCAAGCACATGGAGATGGATTTATTTTTTGTCAGAGAAAAAGTTCTGACTAAAAAACTTAATGTTGTTCATGTTCCTGCAATTGATCAACTGGTTGATATCTTGACCAAGGCTTTATCTCCTGCTTTGTTTCTTTTGTTCAGGTCCAAGCTTAGAGTAGTTGAAAGACTTTCTTCCAAACCTCTTGAGCTTTCAAGGGAGCATAAGAGTACTCATTACTCGATGTGTATTTTTTTGTTTGGTTGTTATTCTAACTTCTCTAGTTAGTAGTTAGTTAGTTATTGTTAGTTTTTTAGTATGTTAGTGTTGATAGCTTTGTGATAGTTGTATCAACTAACTCTAGTTAGTTGACAGTTATGATAGTTGGTTGTTATCCAACTATATAATCACTTTTGTAATCTATTGTTAGTTGGGTTGAATAATAGCAGTTTTTCAATCTCAATTTTTCTTTCTTCTGTCATTCTAATACTCTTGAACATAAATTTGACATTTAATTTCACTCATTTGAGTCCGCAAGCTTGCTTCCAAGTTCTAAGACTAAGGTTGTCACCATTTGTGTCTCATTACCATGCAACAAAATATTGAGTTTTTTATTTTATCTTTTTTCCAATAGGCTTATTGTTAAGGGTGTTAGTGAATTTTTCCTAAGTATGGGAATGGAAAGAAACAAAAGAGCATAATAATGAAGTTATGTTAAAATGACAATAAAAAAATACAGTAAACAGATCGAGTTTGATGGATAATTGAAAACATGAAGACTTAGAAGATGGAAACTACATCAGAAGATGGTTTGTCGAAGTTAGATGTTCCTCAAAGATATGAAGAGAAAAATATCGAAGGCATGTTATTTCGATCAAAAGTGCAAAAGCAATAACTAACGGTTTTCTAATGGAAAACACAAAGACATAGATGACAGAATTTAGGATAATTAGTTCAAATTAGACTATACACTTGTATAGATCTTGAAATTTGACTGTTGGATCAAAATAGGCTATAAATAAGAAGGCTAATGGACATTTTTCCTTGGTTGCGAAGATCACAAAAACCTCTATACCAACACCCTGCACAAGGAAAATGACTACCGATTACCATGACAATGTGTATATTCGAACCCATTTCTTAATGCAATTTACTGATCATGTAATTTCTTTCTTTGATTGATTTACATTTTGTTCAATCTTTTCTTCTTACATTTCTTCTTCAAACTTTATATTTTTTTCGATCTTCATTTTTTTTAAACTCTAAACTAATTTACTTGTTGTTCTTTACTTTTCTAGAACTTTTATTTTATCATTTGATCTCAATTTACATTTCAAAAGCACTTTACATTTTTGTCATTTTATCTTTTATCTTTGATTGCATTTCAAATGGATTTACCTTCAAAGCAGTTTACTTTGCAAGTCATTCTCTTTTTTTGCATTTTAACTTTTTACCACTCAAATTGATATAGCTTTTACTCGTTTTGAAAACATATTTATTACAAACTATAAACTCATTCAAAAAGTACTTTTATAACTATATTCGAAATAAGTATATTTTTGACTTATAATCTAAGCATTTCTTGATTACTAAAAACAACTCTAGTTACAAAGAAATAATAATCAAAATGACTATTGTTGAACATGATATAATAATATTTGATTATGTTAAAATCTCTTGTATATTTGACTAATTTTTCATAATTCCTTTAATTAAAAGTTACATCAACTATTAGTTTGAATAAAAAAAATAAAATTATAAATTTATTATACTAAATAAAATAAGTTATTTGTGATCGATAAAAATAAGTGTAAAAGCAATAACAAATTACATTTTGATTACTTAACAGATTTTCACGTTAAACACTTATCAAAGACTCAGTTACAAAAACTAATATCATGTGACGTGGAAAAGACATTAAAATAGTGGATTGATCTATTTATGTGTGTCCAAATGTGGGATACGAATTCCGTCAATGAAGACTTTGGATGCGGAAAGTACACTATTAGAATTTTGCAACAGTTAAACTATTTATTAATATATCCAGTGAAGTGAGTGCACAATAGTACATATAATAGATTTGTACACAAGAGGGTTAAGGAATTCTTACTCACGTATTTCCACTTGTGTCCACCAAATTATTGGTGTAATTAAATTGAAGAAAACGATAGAGCTGGAGAATCAGAATAGAGCATGTGATAAGTCATGTCTGCTCGATTTTTGTCTCTAAATATATATTCCCTTTCGTCATCTTGTTTTAGACTCTTATTCGATTCCTTAAGACACTAAACTTTCTATGGAGATGTTAGGTACAATTTGTAGCACGCCATCATTTTTATAGATTGCTATATATGTTCAAGCCAACCACATCTTTCACATAAACTAACTTCTTGTTCTATCCAGCTAAGGAAAACTATGCATTTTTTTTTGTTTTCTAATTCAAACGAGACTCGCTTGAGGAACATAAACCTGCCCATCCATGGAACCCAGCACTGGAACTCTTAAATCAAGTCATTATTCTCGTCACTTTTAGAATATAATTAGCTTAAAATATGTTTGTGGTAGTTGCCAATATAACAATTTTTTTAGTCCATGTCATTTTTTTTGTTTGTATATAATACAAATGTAATACCAAAAGATCATTGGTGTAAGTAATATTAGACTCAATTTCGAGTTCGAATGTTATACATGAAAAAAAATAATTGAGGGGAGATCCCATCAAACATGACCAACTAGATTTTTCGATCAAGATTCATCATCAATAAAAGTTGATGAATACTCTAATAACATAGTAATAAAGAAAAAGAGAATACAAATGTAGTTGTTTTGTTTGTTTCTGCAAAATATAGTGGATTTATTGCCATATGTTATTAATAATTTTATGAGTGCTTATATAAGTAGCAGCCATTTTAATACCAAAAAAAAATTATTAGTGGTTAGTACACCAAAAGGCAATTCACTGACATTTTATTTCACATAATGCAAATGTGAACTAAAAAATGTTTGACCAAAAGTATCCTAAAATAATAAAAGATTTCGAGTCCACCCTCTCTCTGTCCTCCACCCAGAAAAGAAAGGAAGGAAAACCCATGCTAGTAAGCTGCTCAAGCCTCAAGCAATGGCATGCTTTCTTTTGTACTGTAGAAAAATCAATGGACTTCAACAAAACACTGTTATAAGATTCTTTCTTTTGTTTGATACCTACCATGACTATTGACTACTCACCACAATCCCACCCGTGCCACCCTCTCTCTCTCTCTCTCTCTCTCTCTCTCTCTATTACACACACGTCACATGTATCTTCCTCATTAATAATTCAACGCTGTGGTCCCCTTGGACCCACCCCACCATCCATGGTTCAAGAGAGAACTTTTCATACTTAAAATATAAATTTTAATCAATCCACATACAAATCAATCAAATACTATCTCCATAAATACTCCTACTAATAATAATGGCATTTAAATATGAAGATAGAAGTTCTAAACAGCACATCACTTTCTCATATCATTAAATGCGTGCATGCGACGTAACTACATAGGCAAAAAGACAACAGTAGCACCAACCACATTAAATTACATCCGACCAAGATATCACCCTTCCCTTCTTCTGTAACAAGTCCATACACCCTCCAAGGGAAGGCCCATAATAACAATAGCACTAAAACACACGAAAATCAGTGTTTTCCCACAAGCGTGTTGTTACATTACTGTGCCATCCGTCAAGTATAAAAATGGACAAGGGCAGGGCCCCCCCTTTAGCCAAAGTTGTCACAATTTCTCTCTCTAAAGGGAAGGGTGCTTTAGCCCTGCTAGTGATCATTTCTACATCAGAGAAAAGGCAAACCCACAAAGGATTAAACACGACAGGGTTACAAAAAGAGGAAGTGAGGTTGGGGGCCCCATAACAGCCAAGAGGCGTGCACTCTCGTTTTTGGGTTACTTTTTTGGATAAACCAGTGGTCTTCTCATTAAAAATAAAAATAAAAATACAGCTCACACACCCCATGCCAGCGTTAGTGCTACTTTCTCTAACCCCCAAGACATGGACTAATCATTCATTTTTGTTTTTTCCTTTATTGCGGCATAATACCTCACCTCTTTCTTCACACACAAACTACTACCATTACTCAAAACCACCTGATTTCTCTATCTTCTTCCAACTTAATAATTGAAGGGCTTCAAGGGATTCATTTCACATTCATTCACACTCACCACTACCACAACACCCTTCATACCTATGTTTATTCTACAACCCAAAAACACAAAGATAACGTACTAAATAAGTGATAAAATTATGCTGATTTCCAATTATCCAAAACTTATATAGTAGCATCAAGTCCAAGTTCTATGGCCTTGAGTTTCAATGATTTCAAGCAACGAATGGCTTCATCAATAAGCTCAATTGGGTCCTTGTCCTTTCCACCAGGAACTATGCATTGCAGAATGCTCAGAACATCTTGAATCTTCTCCTTTCTCATCTTTTTATTGCCTGACAAGGAACCCATTTCACCTAACCCTCTACTACCGTTGCCACCACTGGAGCATTTTGATTCGGCATCATCTCCAACTTCGGAGAGTCTTTTCCCATTCAGAGAATTAGCAGTGTCCATGAACTGCATATCGCCGTCGTCATAAGCACCGTCCCATAGTTTTCGCTTCTTTGTTTCTCCAACGGAGCTAGCAACTTCTTTGGCGGTTCCCCTATCCGGTTCTTCCTGGTTATCATCGTGTGTGGTCATTGTACTGGGTGAATGTCCTGTGCTAGTAACTTCATCATCATCATCATCCTCAGTGGAATAACCATCACTCTCAGAGTAAAGCAATGCATTGATTTCCTCGGTGTCCTCATGCATCTCGCTTTCAATGTCATCATCAGTTCTTTGATTTTCATCAACTTTATCGTTCAAAGTTGGTCCAAGTCCAACCACATGATTCACATCTCTCCTTAAATTAAGCAATTCATTCCCATTGTTCAAATTGTTGAAACCATGCAGCTTTGAATTCCAGGAAGCAAGAGGACCCCCAAACCTTGAACTATGAACAAGAGTTGTTTGATCACCCGTTTGATCAATAACCAGGAATTGCTTCTGAGGGAAACCCAGTTCCCCATTCGGCGCAATTTCCTCGCCTAAATCTTTCGCGTGGCCAGCAGGGAGTTTTTCCTTTGCATTGAAGTTACGAGCAGGCATAGTAAATCCCTGTCGAAAGCGAGGCAAACAATAAAACCAACCATGAGGTTCACCAGAATGTCCTGACTGCGAATCAGGCAGCGCAGAGGATGCATAAACTGGCATTGCCGCATTACTCGTGACCACGTTGGCACCCAGATTCATAGCTGCAGAAGTACCACTTTGCTTCCTGGCGCCAAAGGGTGCAGCAGCATCGAAGGAGCTCAAATTAGGAGATTGCCAATCAAAATGCAGCTCCGGAATCCAGGTTCCGCAATCTTCTCCCATTCAACCACAACAATCACCTAAAGATTTTCAAAGCACGCTGTGAATCAACAAATAACCACAAATGAAAGAAATGAATGAATGGAAAAATAAACAATGCAATATGTACCTGAAGAAAAACGAATCAAACACAAGTGCTATCTTTTACTATTGGTAACTCTTTCGCCAACAAGGAAAACAACTAAACCACCAGCTTAACCCAAAACGAACAAAGCAAAAAACTATTACGTGACAGGCTTGAGCAAATGACGGAAGTATTCAGCCTGAAAACACCCAAAACAAAAATCATCATCAGTTCATGCTTTCCTTAAAAGAACAAAAATTAAAAAATAAATAGAAGAAAGAATAACCACAGTTTCTTCAGTTCTAGGATAATATACCTGACAATCTGTGAGAGGTTGGAAGCATGCTATAACCCTAACTATTATGGTGGAGCTCCCTGCAGTTCCATTCTCATGTTTCAATGCCCGAAATCTGGTTTGACTCGCTGCTTGGCACACCATAACTACTTTTGCAACCCTTCAAAATGGAAGAACAACTATGTTCCCAGAGACAATGAATCTGAAGTCTGAACCCTCCAAATTGAGTAGTGAAACCGGTTATGAAAAAATTAGCAATACACAAAACTAAGATACTAATTTGACTTGTCTACAGACACCCAAGGAGAAAAAGGCTAGAAACTAATGACAACTAAAATGTTTAAAGAGGCTAAGTTGAAAAGAAGAGGTTGAAACAAGCTGGGGGTGGGTTTCTTCAGCTGATCTGACGGACATAACAAGGAACAACAACAAAAAAATTGGATCCCATTGATTCAAGGCAAGGAAGAGATGAGTGAGATGATTGTAAAAGGTTTTTTGATCAAAAGGGACTTAAGAGTTACAGAATAACTTTGCAATACAGATTCAAGGAAATCACTTTGCGGTATACATCAACAGAGAGAGTAAGCCACCACCGCATGCTGCTGTATCCTTATTCACTAAAAGATGAAGCCACCAACACTACTCCTTCACCCAAAAACCCGTTCAACACCCTGCAATTGAATTCATACAATACAGATCTAACTATTAGCACAGATTAACACCTTTCAATTCAGCTCAAATCAGAACCAAATAAAAAAAAAAGTAAGATCAAAACAGGAACGGAAAAAGTTTCAACTTTTTCATTTCCTTTTCTCCTTCCCTGAATCGTATTTTCGCAAAACAAAACCTTCAGAGCAGGGAAATTACTGAGATTCAGCTAATCTAGGATATAATTTTTCATTAGAAACATAAAAACAGAGACACCTTAAAAGTTGCAACGCTAAATAAGAAAAGGAACATACATACATACATACATATATACATACATAAAATTCAAGAGCGCCAAGCTCCAGAATGGAAACAAGAATTACCTAAAAAAAATACAATTTTTTTAAGGAAACAGATTTGCCCACGAGATCTAGTGCAATAAATGAGATTCAGGTGTGTGAATTGAAGCTCTCCAAAAATTAAGCAATTTATGCAAACATTAAATTATCCTATGGCTAACTAAGAACCAAATTTGGAAACAAAACAGACAAACACACACACACACACACAGGAAGAGTAAGTAAAGAAAACATAAGATTCATGAAAAGGAACAAGAACTTACAAGGATGTGTGTGTCCAGAGAGAGAGAGAGAGAGAGGAAGAAGAGGGAAGCCGTTGAGAGAGGGAGCAAGCGTGACTTTGGTACAGTCAAAGTGGAAAGTGGAAACTGTGTTGTGTGTAACCAAGGCGAGAGATGAGGAGTTGAGTTATATAGAAAAATGCATTGAGACATTATACCCTTGATTCAAGTAGTAGTAGTAGTAGATCAAAATAATAGTAATAATTTATATATTACTAATCATTAAATATAAAAAAAAACGCAGGATAAATATAATAAAGGATTAAATATGGTTTTTTTCGGGTAAGTGAGCGTTTTTTTTCTCCTTCTAAAGTTAATTTTTTTAATTTTAGTTTCTCAGTATTTATGTTTTGTCAATTTTGATTCTATAAAATATTTTACTTATTTTTTGTTCCAATAAATTTATATTTTTTTAATATTAATTCTTGTAAGTATAAACTTGTATGGATTATAAATAAAAAAACTAAAATTTTCAAGGGATAAAATAAAAAAAAATACAAATTTATGGAGATAAAAATAAAAAAAAATCTTAAAACCAAAATTAAAAAAACATCAATCTACAAGAATTAAAATTAAAAAAATAACTTATAAAAGATAAAAATAAAAAATGTTACCTTACAAGAAAAAAAAAACATATTTAAACATGTAATATAATAAATCAAAAGAAAAGGAAAAGGAAAGTTGAGAGTGTTGTGGAAGGTTGATTCATTTCATACGTGTCCGTGCGTGCGTGAGGGGTGAGGACGCAAGCTATTAAGTGCACAATCATGAACCACAGTAGTAGCCTAAACCTCAGGTTAAGTTAAAATGGATTATTATGTTATGTGTGTGTGTGGCCCCGTGGGTAATTCTATCACATGACCTTGTGGTGAATGAATTACTCACCCTCACCCACCACTCTTGACCTCGGGTTAGAACCTAACCACACGGTGTGGTTAAGTGTGGTTGGCTTGTCCCCGTTCCCCTGGACGAATCTCCATCATGTGCATTGCTTATTACCCCAGGCTATGAAATGCTCATATATAACTCCAAATTCCTATTTTGTCCCTCTCAATCTTCATAATTATTCACCAGCTATATAGTCCCACCTCTGCACAAAACAATTTCTGTACGGTCATTTGAGGAAATCTGCAAATAGTTTTCCATCTTACAACGACAACAACCAACAGAAGAACATATTAGTACTAATATATTTTGGGTCTAACTAATTAATGTCCTTTAGATATTAATCAAGGAATTGAAAAAATTAGAGTAAAAAAATATCAAAAAAATTATAAAAAACATACTTTTACATATAAAAATATTTTTAACTAATGTCACGAGAACACGTATTAACATTTATCATATCTTTTAATTGTAAATGTAAATGTAAATGTCTATGATTCGTAGATCAGACAATTCTCCTCGTTAAGTGCTAGTGTGCTACCATGCATCCTTTGCTATTTTGGCAATCGCAAATCCAAATGTGATGCGAAGAGATTAAGAAAAACCAGATAATACTAGGTGGAAAAGCCTATGATGATTAATTTTCTTTTTTTTCAACTCAAATATGGAAGTACTAAAATTTAACAGTTTTGTTTAACATGCATGCTACTACACTGTTATTGTCATTGTTACAAGTTACTTTTCTTCAATCAATAGTGAACATTGTCTATATCACGCGTTTAGACTAATAAGCCAAGACTATATAGATTCTATTATGAAACTAGCCATTCGCAACTTGAGAGTCAAATTTTGTATCCTTTATTTACTAAGTACAGTTTCCATTATCACCAACTTCAACTTTTTTCACACTAATATCATTTATATAATAAATTTTATTTTTATAACAATTTTCATAAATTCACATTTTTCTTTATTTCTCTCATGATTATAAAAACAATTAATTTCTCTTTTTCAAATTATAATAGTCATTGTGTGATAGTTTGGACTATGATAAAGAGAAATTGTCCATAAACTACGTAGACTCAAACTATTCAATCCAGTTGGTTAATTTCCCTCTTCAAATGCAAAACTGTTCTCAGCTTAAACTTTACAATAACTTGATTACTTGAGTATTCTTGTTAATTTTATCATCTACTCCACTTTTGTTTCACGGTATCATTTAGGACTGTATATCAAATCAACAATTACCCTATACACTTCTATAATCCATTTAGCCATGTGGCACAGTGAATTCTCTATACACAGGTAAGCGCATGCTTGGTTTAACTTTTTTTCAGCAAAACAACTAATTATTTTTTAACATTTTCTTCAACACAATTACCAAAAAACAAATAATTATTAAAAAAAACTAACGTGGCACTTAATTTGTTTGCAAAACTTGAACTACATGCAGCATACTTAATTTGTATGAAAAATTTAATTAAGCTCAAAAGCAAACATATATAAACATAAAAAAAAATACTACAAATATACAATCATCGTGATAGATGGAAGAAGTAGAAGAATAGAAAGGGAAAAAATTTCAAAAATGAGAACATGAAAGGAGGTGATGAGGGGGGTTACAAGATGGAAAAGGTGTGCATCTAAATGTTTTCACATGAACATCAATAATTTGTAGCTTGACCGTTCAAAGCAGAAATTATAGAGGGACCCACCCATCAGCAAATAGTACATCATATCTCTCACACACTAATACTTTATTATATATATAAAAAATCTCACACTCACTCACACCACATGACGGTGTATTTCTCCTTATTAACCATGGATGGCCTAACTTTAGGGTTTGGGACTTTGGGTTAAAAGCTTAGTAGGCGTTGGTCCCGCCAAAGAGTACCATTATACTTTCCATTGATGTGATATATGGATGTGCCTAAACCATCAAAATAATCATCAACATGAGTTTGGCCAATGCGGGCTCTACAACTACCTGATTTAGTATAAGTTTGCGTAAGATTTGTTTCCTAATTAACAATCTTACTTACCTTCTAGTTGAAAATAATTACTTTTTTTAAAATTTAACCTGTGTCTAAACGTACACTAATACCCAAAAATACACTGTCATCTTATCAGTGTCCGTTTGTTTTAAAGTTGAATAAAGTATTTTAATTTTAACTAATCTTAAATCATTATTAGAATATGTGTATATATAAATTCCAATCATAAAATTTACTTTAAAATACGTGCACAATAATAAGAGAAATTAATTATTGTTTTAAAACAAAGGAACTCTATACTTCCAACCAAAAAAATAGGGACACTAGTGTGTGTGGATACTATAAGAAATCAATTTCCGGGTACAAAAATCATCATCCTAAATTTTGAATAACAACAATGTGTTGTTTGAACTCCACCATGAAATTGGTCACAATTTTACTTCATCCTGCCGTCACCCAAAACACATACTAATACTTTGTTTGCTACCGTGAAAAGATGGAATAGAGTGTGATTGACACTCCTTTCTTTTTTATGAGAAAGGAAAAAAAGTGTTGGACATGAATTTATACATTCCTATTATATCTCTCTAAATTTAGATGGAATAGAAGAGAAGAAAAAACATTTAAAATAAACAAATATTTTTATTTATCTCACATTTCATTCTTTTATTAGGGGTTTGTTTTATCATTTTCACATTTTCTTAAAAAAGAAAAATTAACTTTCTTCCTTTCAATTTTTTTCTCCTACTATCTTCCCTTTCTTTTTATTTTCTTTGCTCTTTTTTCTTTTCATTTTATTTCCAAAATCAAACATACGCTGAATAGTTATTCCCATACGAAATGGGTTCATAAACATACAATTAAGTTTTTATTTTAATATTATTAGTTGTAAAATGAGTTGATCATCCTAATCCATTGGATGAAACTATCTTACTAGATGATGAAACTCTTCATTATATAACCAGAATTCAATTCTCCACATTGTGTATGCATTCAAATGTGAAACCTTTACCAATATTAAGGTGAATACACATCATAATTATGTTTATTATTCAAAATTGACTGTGTCAAAATTAGTTATAAATTTGATCTACTTAACCTACAACCATATCAACCCTCTTTGCTTTGAGTATGGATCCTCTCCAGATGAGAGAAATTGAGTGACCACCAGTATTAAATCTTATCATTCATACATGTTTTGTATTTTTTATATAATAAAATTATTAAGTATTAAAATTAATGAACAACTGAGATCTCATCCAGATTTTTCAATTACTGGAGAGGATATTCTTCCCTCAGATTTGATGTTTACAACAGATTCTATTGTTGTGTGTAAATAGAGTTTGTTCAACCTAATTACCAAACATGAACAAGAACTATCATGTCAGCCACAATATGCCATGGCCAGTCTTTTGTAGCTAGATAGAATTATTTACGTCATATATGGTGAAATTTGATGAACAAATATTGTACCAGCTGTAGTACGTAGCATAGCAAATTGTTTTATGGGAATTAGACAGTGATTTGTATTAATTGGTAAATCAGAAGTATTATAATGTTTCACAAAAGACTGACCCTAACATTTCATAATAGGAATACAATAATGGCCTTCTTATTCCTCTTCATCCTACTTAAAAAAACATCTTCGAACGTAGTACTTGATTAAAATCTTACAGCAGAATAAGAAGCTCATCTTTCAAAATACAAGTTTCCATAATCGGACAAACTTGACAGCTCTTTGAATGAGGAAATGTTGTTTGATCATGGAGTCGGAGAACAGAAGCAATAACTTTTTGGATTATTGAGGACTAATGTTACTTGAGTTTGCATATTAATTATATTTATTAAATCTTGTGCCATACATTTCATTTCATTTCATTCGACTAAAAATAATATTAAGGTTTATTAAAATACTTAGCTCGTAAGTCATATCTTTAAGATTATTTTAAATCTTTTTTATATATGCAAAATTCTTTATCATTAATTGAGATTTTGTTCTACCAGTATAATTTTTAAAGAATTTTGTAGTTGTGCTTGTGATTATTTAATCATCCTACTTAGGATCTTTGTTTCTCCAACAAGACTCCAAAAAATTCTCACAAGTTTTGATTCTTTGAAATGATTATTGGACTCGTTTTTAATTTAAAATTTAATCGATCACTTTTAAATTCTTTATTTTTCTCTAATGATGTCTTTTGTAAGGATCAAATGTTGATTATCTCACAAACTTTACGTGTTATATTCATTCTCGTTAAATTTTGTAATTGGTTTTTACAAGACATTTTTTCACTTATTGTTCGTAAATTGACATGTTCTGATATTCTAATTAATTAGAAAAAAAAACATTTGAAATTACGATACATAACAATACTTTGATCTTTTAGGGTTTATTAAGCCGATTTAGGTAAGTTTTTATTGAATACCAAATGAGAATTACTGACAACTTTCAATACAATTATCACCAACTAACATTTTACCATACAATAAACAAAAATATATTAAGTCTATCTATAATATTTTGTGCATTTACAGTGTTGATTGAGATTTGATATTTTCTTAATTGAAGATGAGACACCACCTTTTAGCTAGCTTTCTTGGAGGATTTACCTTGGGGGCCATATCCTTTGGAGAAAGCATATTCACATTTAAATATTAATTGTATAATGTTATATACCATGAATATAATATGTGTAGTGTGTACCCTTTTTACGAATGTCCAATGACTATTTATCTCGTAGTTAACCTTTCCATTCACTTAGAGATCTTTTTAATATTATTCATTCATTTATAGATCGCCTCTTTATTGTCTCAAATATTAACCTTTGCATTCACAAATGGGTAAATTTGGTGGTGACCTCGCTCACTAATATTCAAAGACTGTTCCACTTTATACGCCGGTTGATAGATGCTTTGTGATTTGGTTTTGTTCTTTCTTACACTGACTCAAAACCTTTTTTTCTGTTTTTATTTTGTACTCTGACCAAAACTTTCTACAGCCACACTTTGCTCTACTTTTTCTTTGGGTCCTTTGTTCTATCATCCCTATAGGCAGAACTTTTCCTTTCGTCAATTTTACTTTATTTTATCTTTTTTCATTTTTTTTTATCGACATCTTTTTCACCATTTCCTTTACAGTCCCAACTACCAAAGTTATAAATTGTTACGAATCTTATTGTTCTTGATGTGATTATGTAAACGGTTCTGTTTATTAGCACGCACCAAAATATCATTATCATTGGATTGCTTCGATTGAGATGGTTTATTAGCTGGACATAGAATTATCATCCTAGCTTGTTGATTACTGAATATCATTAGAAATTGATAGCATTCTCTAAACGTGCTTATTTCCATTAATTCATTTCTAATGTGTTTGGATACCTTCTAGAATCAACAATTACCTTCTAGAATTTTTTAAAATTTTATTATCATATTTATTATTTTATTAAATTGTTAATTTAACAAATATTTAATTATAATTAAAAATTTATTATCATGATAGAAATTATGATAATGAGAAATAAATATTTTTTTTAATTTTAATCTTAATTATTCTTTGATCATATTATGAACATGATATCAATAATCCAAATAAATCTATATATGTGATGATTTTTATTGAATAAAGATTAATAGATTTCATTTATTAAATTACAAGTATAGATGATGCACATGTGGATGTCATCATTAAACTAATTTAATTGAAAATTCTTAATAGTTAATATTATCTTGATATGTCGATAGGAAATTCTCAAAAACAAATTTAATAGTTTCATTTGACCTTAAATTATGATAGTAATTAATAAATTATTTATTATATTTTAATTTTAGACACCTAATGTCTTATTACACTGGTTGAATTGATATTGATATGATCAAATACTTGTAGAATTAATGATCAATCAAGAAAGTATTCATCAAGATAAGAATTTGACAATAATAGTATATTTTAGAGTTAACCTTGAGTTGTAACTTATGGAAGAAAATATTATATTATTTTTTTATTTTTTCTTGAAGTTAAAAGATGCATTCTTGTTATCTGAACGTTTAGAAATGTTGCTAGACACTTACCTTAATTAGTAAATTAATTATAATTAATTTATTACCGGTTTAATATTGAACTTATAGGGTCACATTCAAACAAGTGTTTCAATTTTTGCATAAGAAAATAATTTATTTGATAATTAAATTAAAAAACTTAATTTAATCAGGTAAATATTTAAGTAGAATATTATTATATTTTTTGCTAGCACCAAGAATATAATTAATATAAATAAAGAGTATCTTTTTTATATATAAATGTGGAAGTTGTCCACAAAATAAGAATAAAATTTTATTGTTACATATCACAATCAAATCATGTGATTAATCATCATAATTAGTCACGTGATTATTAAAAAATTATCTTTTGTTTAAGTCAAGAAACTTCTTAAGATAAAGAGAGATGTGATACTTTTTATTTTCAAATCTTTCTTTTATGTAAAGGCTTAAATCTATATCTCTTTAACACTACAAATATAAGCATTTACCTAAAAGTAAAATGTACATGATACAAACTAGAAAAGTTAAGTATAATTTCTAAACCTGAAAGTAGAAAGAGAATTTCTTTAGATTTTTACTTATCAAAAAGTTAATGAACAAGAATTGATCTCATTGTGGATACATATAATCTTCATATTATTGAATAAATTTTTATTTGCTTTAAAAATGTGCATCCAGAAACACAATTTAATTTTCTTTATTTATTATTGTTGTAATATATTTTAAATACAAGATGGATCATTTAATTCCACTACGTGTGTTATGCGAACACCATTTTTTCTTACATAATCTTCTCTGCAAAAACTTATAAGAGAAGAAAATAAAAAAAATGAAATGAATTGAGATTTTTTTCATAAATTAAAATTAATTTATACACTTAACTTTAGTAAAAGTTCTTACATTATTTTTTTTCTTTTTTTCTCTTTCTAGACAATCCTGTTTGAAATTGTCAGACACTAGATATGAGTACTTCTTCCAATAATTTTTTCTAACTTCTCCAAAAACTTAAGTGGATAATTGACTTTATTTTTTAGGAGAAACTTAATTTATTTTAGCTTTTTTATTGTCTTCTCTTGTAAATTATTTTAAAGAAGTTTATTTAAACAGAGCCTAATTATTTTACCTCATTACTTATTTTATTTTTTTCAAGTACTATTAGAAAAGTTTAACCAATCAAGATTTAAATCTAATTACAAATCATTTGGACTTTTTTAAGTGTTGTCCCGAATAAAGAAAAAAAAAAAACTCTTTTTGGTCAATCACTCCTCTGTGCTTCAAGAATTCGACACGGAATGTGATGTTCTATGTATCAAACACCCGTGTAAGGTATTAAAAAAAAAAACTGTTTAAGGTTACATGAATCTCGTATAAAAATGAAACCTTTTGAGAGAACAAAAACATTAACTTACACAAATGAATATTATGCTATTAGCCAAAAAAAAAACTATGAATTGATTAATTGAAAAACTAATAAAAAAAAGTCATTCTTGTCTAAATATGAAAAGGCATGAACACTAGCACACCATATCTGTTTTTGCACAAAGATTTTAGCAAAGAATATACATTTCTTTTATACGGTAAATCTGTCTCCTATATCCAATTCATCCAACATATACAGAGTCTTCATTCGGGTTCAATATGCCCGAAAATCGCTAATTATCCGTTGCAGTTAAAACTTAAAAGCACAAGCCTTATTATATTAAGAGGGGAAAAAATTACTATAATATTTCATCCGGTTTCAATTTTTAACTCTTACTATGTAGGAGAGTGAGACAGATTTATCATCATTTCCTAATTGTCACGATTGTTTTACTTCAGGTGATAAATCTACATGGATACAGACGTGGGGACAACCATGTTATGGAGAGGGACGCCAAAAAGAAAAAGAAGAAAAAAACATGGTTTTTTTAAAATGATATGTGACAAAATTTAATTGAAAAATAGTAAAAGGTGATTCACTCTCAACGTTGTCATAGTTTTAATAAAGATTTAAATTATTTATACAACATATTTCTACCATATATACTTCCTAGCTTTTCAATAAATTTATGTATTAAAAAAATGATTAAAAAGTGTATTTCTAATCTTTTTATTCTGTGCATGTGTTGATGATTTAGTATTCTACGCATTAACTATTGTTTTTTTTTTTTTTTTACTTATTTACAAATGTCAAACATTACCAGGGTAATATGGATACATCATATATGCATATGCATGTCATGACTCAACAAACTTGTTTTTGGTTTTAGAGAGGTAAGATTTGTCAGTGGTCTTATACCATCTGCACTTTCCATGAAAAACAATGTCAATCCTTAACTGGGATTAATATTAAATTAATAAATAAAATAATCAAAAGGAAAAGGCATAAACACTGCGAACAAACAGGGCATGGTACCACCCTACTAAGAAAACACAAAGGGATACAACCCATGATTTTATCACCTGAAAAGAAATCTTATGCACAGAGAAGAAGATCTCTAGGCACCCAATAAAATAGGCACTCTAAGCAATATTAAATTGATAAGAATATGCATACTTTCATGCCCTCGTGTTTGGAGTGAAGGGAACAATCAACGAGCCCAATCAAGTTCTTCCCCTTCATCCCTATCCTATTTATTGGGTCTATCCTTTTGGTGGCACTTCTTCAACAGCTGCCACCAAATACTAATTAAGGTGCAAAGCATCAAAATTCCTTTTCAATTAAAAAACTATACCCTTCGCATATGAGTCAATAAATAAAGCCAATTCTTCTGCACGTCTGTGTGTTATTTTATCATCATGGTCACTTTATTACCAGATTTTTTTAATATATATGCTACCTTTCAATATATTGTCATTTTGGAGAATAAGACATTAATTTGCAATGGCATGAGCTTTGTGGTTGTTTGTGGATCACCTAACTAACGACAAATCCCCATGGCCTAGCTAGCTACCTCAAGCTTCTTGGTCACTGCCCAGTGCCCACCAAAAGGAAGAAAAGAGGGACATGGTTCTTAGTGAGTCGCCAATATATAACACATAGTATTAGATTAACGTTTACAAGTTGACCAGTCATGTTCTATTGGATGAGGCCTATTCTTTTACTTTTTAACAAATTCCTTTCTCAAAATCACATTTTCACTACTAGAAAAAATCATTTCTCATCGTCAATTTATATCGCTTAGAAATCATTGTAGCATGTGAAATAATAACATTTTTGTAATATTAGGATGACATTCTACTTGATTGCCTTAAAACTAATCTAAAAAATATATTGTATATTTGGATGTCAATTCTAATCATAACTATATATTATTCTCGTTCCTAGATGCAAGAACCTTTTAACTAATTTATTTTCCTTAAAAAAATAGTTGATTTAGTTAATCACATTAAATGGTGAATTATTTATATTATCATTTTAAAATTATTTTTTTCTTATCTCTTTATGTATTTAATTGTTTCTCATAAATATTTGGAAAAAAAATAATTAAGTAAGAGTATGAAGAAAAAAAATAATTGATACATCTAAAAATTAAAAAAAAAATTATAATAAAGGACAAACAAATATTTAAAAAGAATTTTTTAATTAAAGACAGAAGGAGAAAAATTGAGTGTTTTCAACGTCTTACTAAAATTGATACAAAAGCAACTTTCTACCTCCATTCTAGATTTAAAAATACTCATATATTATATAAGCTGATTTTACATATCATTAAAATTGACTTAAAAAGTCAAAAAACAACCGATACAAAAATCATTTTTTACTAGTATTTTCAAAAATAGTTTTTCATTTCTTTTCTTTTTTCTCTCCTTGCTCTCCTCTCTCTCTCAATCGGTTCTCTCTTTTCCCTCTCATTTTCTTATTATCCTCCCATCTTTCTCCTTTGTCTCTATTTCTCTCAACTCTATCCATGTTCTCTCTTACAAAAACTCTTTTAGCTAAAAGGAATAAAGCTTCCAGTATAGTTTCTACTTTAATTTTAAGATTCTTATTTTAAATTTTAACTTCAAAGTAACTTCTAAGTATTTTAAAAAATGAATCAAATATAACATAAAATCAATTCTTTGTACCATAACATACATTTCAATTCAAATTGATGTTTAATATTTAATTTAGACACATTCCAATAACATCTAATGTTGTCAAAATTAATTCTAAACATCTTTACAATAAAAAAATCCTAAATTGTTACATAAATCAGTGCAAATATATAGTAAAGTATGACCAGTAAGTCTTTTTTTTCTTTTTTTTTTGGTTAAAATGATCTCATGCGTATGGTGAAATTCTATTCTAAAAGTACTAACATCAAAATTTACAAAACACTTGTTTATAAAAAAAATACTTAGTTTTATAGTAATTCTTTCCAAAAAGTTAATAATTTTTTTATAAAAAAATAAACTTAACTAAGAACACACTTAAAGTCTATTATCTCGTCCACATATTGGAGTAGTCCTTCAAGTATTTTTGGATAAACTTTTCTAGAAACATTAAGCTAAAAAGTCTCACCATAAGCTAAAATTAACTTACATATAACTACAAGTTAAAAATCAACTTTTAATTCATGTGAAACTAATATGAGAAAACTTCTACAACATAGTTTATATATAGATAAATAATTTTAGCTCATTGTAAAGTTTATTTTTTCCTTTTTATTTTTTTCTCCAATAAGTGATTTGAAAGAAATTTACCCAACCAACCCTTACCCGAACATTTTAACCCCGTCCCTTTAAGTTAAGCCTCCTCTCCAAGTGACAAAATCACGCAAGAAAGAAACAATAAGTGAGGAAGATAAAGGGTTAAAGTATTTTGCTTTTTGGGATGGCCATTAATTACCCATCGGTGGGGTGAGAGTGTGTGGGACATAAGACCATGGAGCCATTTGGCTGTGGATTCTCCAACAGAAACATCCACGCTTGGAAAGTTAATAACGCTCTCTCCATTCATCCACCACTTTCCACTAAAAAAAAAACTTTTTTAAGAGTTTTTTCTTTTTGAAAATAACACAAACCAATGCAAAGTTAGACCAAAAGGGAAGGGGAATCCATTCCCCGGACATTCCCTTATAATATGTTAAACACCACCCACTTTCTTAGACTTTTATCCCACACCCTAACCTTTTTCTGTTGTTCACAATCACATTTCTATTCCCCCCCAAAGGAAAAAAAAAATGAGTGGAACTTTCAACCTTCTCCATTTATCGTTTTATCAAAAAAAAAGTGGAACAATTTCATCATTTTCTTTTTAATGCCAAACTACGGCCTGGTTGAAGTGGGTAATTGAGTGATTATGTCAGATTTGGTTAGAATTTAAATTTTTTCATCATTAATACACGTGTGTCAACCATTTTGGTGACTACCAAGACAATTAATTCCATATTTTAACTGGTTCTCTTTTTTATCAAATTTATTCGTTAATTTTCATAAATCATTTTTCTCCATTTTTTTTTAAAAAAAATAAGAAGTAATAATAGTACATAATAACAGCTAATGCCAAATAAGGTGTCTATTTGAAATTAAGATTTTTTTTTTTGGTGTAGACAAGATTTAACCACTCAGCTAATATATAGTTGTTTTTTAAATTTAAGAGTTAGCTCTTTCTCTTTAAAAATAAGCAAATGTAGACTGAAGGAGTAAAAATATTAATATCATTGATTTGAATTAAAATATTATGTTATCTTAACTAATTTTATATTCACGATAAATAAAAAAATTATTTTCTCATTTTACACGTTTGTTCCGAGTCAAATCCTTTCTCAATTAATATATTTGTATACCATTTATAAACCTTGTGTAAAATTGCGAAAGTTTTTATTTTGAAGGCATCATTACTTAAATTACATATCAACGCATAATGGTAATGCATGAACATTTGTGTCTGAATACATGTGTCCCTTACATAGCAAGAAAAGGGAGGAGCATTGACAATTTTATCTTTATTTATGGACAACATGGACAAGGTAATCTTGAACAGTGATATTAAAGGCAATAACTTCACATCTATTCCACCATGAGTAAGTTGCCAAAGTGGTGGGAGAGTTCATTTTTGTAAAGAATCATGCTGTTTTGAAATATTGGAGTTTAAGGTTGCTTCTAATTATGCCAGCACTCGTTATATTTTTTTAACAAAAAATTTAGGTGATTTAGGTCTTCAAAATTCACAAGATTAAAACATACTTTTAGATTCAAAAAATACTAACAAAAATACTTACAATCATAAGTCATCTACAAATAAAATCTCACATTAACAATTAAATATGAGTATGATTCTCTACCACTAAACCAACTTTTATTGGCACAACTTCTTTACAAATACACACTAAGGGCCCATCCACCATATATATTGTATGTCAACCTGGAATAATGGTTCCATATGTAACCAACTATGCATTTCTTGTAAGCATTAGATGCATGATCCAAGCATTAGCGTCTTGCACACAATATTGCTTGTTTCTTAAATTAAAAAATATACATAAATAAAAACTTCTATTAATCAGAAATCAATGTTAATATAACTTTTAAAATAACTATTATAAAATTAAGTAAGCATATCATACATAATAATTTATAATTAAATGGTAATATAAAACTGTTTTATATTGTCAATACATATATCTTATGTTTTCTTTAAAAAAAATTGGGATAAGGAACATGTAAACCACATTTCTTAACTATTCCAGGGAAGTATCCGCGAGATTGAAGGCAATCTGCCTCAAAAACCTCATTTGTAAAAAGTAGGTCTAGTTGCCAAAGTTCATACCTCATTTCAACAATACTAAAATCCTATTAATGTTCTATATATAGTGTTGTTTTATTTTAAATACAAGTAAAATTTGATCATATAATCACATATTAATAGTTACAATTAAAATTGCTTAAAGATCATATCACCAATTGAAAAAATAAGAAATATTTTATAATTTAATATTGATAAAATATTATTTTTCGTACTTTCAAATTCAAATAGTTATACCAGTCACTTTGTCTGTATGTTTGTTCACGATTTTGATATGACAATCAAATAAATCTTCACAAGTATTTTGGGAAAAAAAATCATAAATATGGATATCATGTAAATAAATATTGCGTTGTCTGTGCATGAGACATGTGTTTACTTTTTTCAGTAAGCTGAATGATGATGAGATTCTTAACGTTGAGCCAAAAGAAAAATATGGAATAGTAATTTCCTATCAATCACACGTGGGATACTAATGGCCAAAGACTTGTTATGACTTGTGAGTTGCACCGTGTGCCCATTTCTTCGCAATAATATGAGCATGCATTGTCAATTGACTCAAGTTCAATAATAATTCCCTAGCTGCGAGCGAGCCTGCTTGCTTCTACACTTCTCTACTTTTTTGTGGGATTCTTGAAAGCTTAAAAATTAATGGCATCATTAATCTTACCCTCAATTCCTACAAAGGCTACAGTTAAGCTTTCCATTACATTCTTAAAGTAGGGTTTAACTTTTCATTTTTAACTTGTGCTTCAAAGTCAAAATTATCCACTTGAGATGGTAATGTAATTATCATATTAGAACAAAGAAGAGACAATTAATCAAAGAATAAACCCCAACTCTAACCGAGAAGATTTCGCGTAGGGTCCTTTCTAAAGAACCGTGCTTTCTGGTTATTAAGCACTCTAAAATACTTTATGACAATATGGTAACTAGCTATGAGAATAATGAGATCACTTAGGAATTTGGGATGCTATTTGTTACAGATTAGAGTTAGGTGATTTGAAATATTAGTAATCAAATATCCTTAACCTGCCTTCAGTGTTAAATATGAGAAGAAGAAAAAATACCCTTTTCTTAATCTCAAATATTAAAAAATTTCAAACTAATTTTATTTTATTTAATGTTATTATCTTTAAAATATTTTTTCACTTAGGAAGATGTATTGGAAAAGGATTTCACAGAATTTTAAAAGATTTTTCTTTTATATAAAAAGTTTTGTGGTATTCAATCAGGATTTTTAAATAATATAAATAAGTTTTGTAGTATTTAATTAAGACTTTTAAATTTTTTAAAGAAAACAACAAAATTCAATATTATTCAATTAAGATTTTTTATAACTTATAAAAAGTCTTTTGGGATTCAAAAATATACATATTTCGATGTATTATTTTTAAGAAGAATCTCGATCGATTTCATGAGAATTTTTAATATAAATCATCTATCAAACAATCTCATCCAAGCCCTTGAGATTTTGCTAGATTTTTTTCTTTCTTTTTCTATTGGTTATCAATTATTTTTTTCATCCCACATACCTTATTCTCTCTTTAATATTCTTCAAGATACGCATGTTATATATATTTTTCTTATTCTTTTAGAATAAAAAATGTCAAATATATTTCTCTTCTCTACACTTTTCTCTTTATTTTCTAAATTAAATTATTGATTTGTCTTATGTGTTAAAACTAATCATGTTTTTCTTATATTGAATATGTTCATCACCTCTTCAATACAATATTTTCATGAATGTCACCCTTAATTTCGTCATCCACATAACTCAGTAACATTCCTACCTATTTTTCACCTTCATTGTTCCCTTCTAGTATATGTTTATTATTGCATCCCATTTAAATATGTCATTAGATTTATCATGAAATGATTATAGTAATTGAAAAAATTAAAAAATCAAAGTATAATTTTAAATCTATTGTTCAAATCCAAAAGTGAGAATGAGAATTAAGATGCTATTTCAAGAGAGGTTAATACACAGGGACATAAAGCTAGAATCAATATAGTTATTAAAAGATTAAAAAAATTATATTGATTTTACTTTTTTTCATCCAAACCTCATTATTTCTTATTATTTTTTTCACTAACTCTTATAATTTTGAATGTGTTTTTAAAAATTCACAGAATCCTTTCAAATATGATAAATCTATAAAACCATTTCAAATTCTTTAAATTCTTATTATATAAATCCATTAAAATTTCAACTATCATAAAAGTCTTTAAAAAAATTTGATAAGTCATAATATTCTTATATAATATTTAAAATCTAGAAAACTTTTTTATGCTAAAACAGTCTTTTAAAATTTTGATCTAAACCACCCCCTTTAATTGAAGTTTTACTTCCAATAACTCTTTTATATTCCTTATATCAAGTTCCAATGAAAGGTAAGTTGAAAAAAAATAATTTTAAATACAATTGATGCAATTAAATGTGATTAACTAACTTTCTTAGTTAGTGTGAATCATTTTTTTCTTATATTTGAAATTAGAATTGTATATATTAACCCATGTAAATACTACAAAGCAACATCTCTTCTTTTTTTCCTATCATGGTGTAATTTTTTTCATTTTTAAATTCATAAACATGTATGATTATATTAATTATAATAATTATGACCTGTATAATTTTCATAAATTTAATATTTAAATTCAAATTTAATGAATATTTAATTGATTTCATATCACAATATATAATTTTATATTTATATGACAATTTAACCAACACACACACAAGCACACATTATCCTTTGACATTAAGTAGAGGGTTTTAGTGACTTTGTGACGGCAAATTATGCAAATCTTCAAATCCATGGTTGGGGACTATATAGAATGAAGGAAAAGTTGAAAGTTCTAAAGAAAGAGATTTGTGCTTGGAATAAAGGAAGGTTTGACAACTTAGAAGAGAGAACATTAATCCTTGGCAAGGAGATTAATGCCTTGGATATTAGGAACGAACAACATGGCCTATCAAGTGACGAATTGGCTTGAAGAGCAACCTTGTGTGAACAACATGGAGAGATATTAAGGAGACTTGAATTACTCCTACACCAGAGATCGAGGATCAAATGGCTTAAAGAGGGCAATAATAATACAAGATTCTTCCATTCAATTGTCAATCGAAGGAGGAGAATAAATGGTGTCAAAGGCTTATTGAAGGAAGGTGTTTGGATTGATGATCTGAAAGGTGTCAAAGAGGAGATTAAAAATTTCTTTCACCAAAAAGTTTAAAGAGCCTAGGGATGTTGAGCTAACTTTGGATTGAGTGTTTTTCAAATCTATTGGTGTTGAAGATAATGCTCTCCTAACATGCCTTTTTTCTTATAAACAAATTATGCATGAGATTTAGGATTGTGAAGGCAGCAAGAGCCTTGGTCCAGATAGGTACAACTTTACTTTCATCAAGTCTTTGTCATGTCTTGGAAGATGATATTTGTTGTGGTCTTCATGAGTTCCAAACAAATAGGAAGATCCCTAGAGGAGCA
>NC_038250.2:45129034-45133194 GCF_000004515.6 Glycine max
GCTAAAGTTTGACTAAAGGTAAAGAGAGTGATCCATAAAATCATCCATGAAGAACAATTGGCTTTTGTTGGAGGAAGAAACAAGCTTGATGGTTTCGTTATAGCAAACAAAGTGGTGGATGAGGCGAAAAGGTCAAAGAACCAACGATGCTCTTCAAAGTGGATTTTGAGAAAGCATATGACACCATAGGATGGGAGTCAATGGGAGTGAATATAATGGGTTTTTGTCAAACTTGGATCCAATGGATAAAGTGTTGTTTGGAATCCTCTTCTATGTCCATCTTGGTCAATGGGAGTCCCATGAATGAGTTTAGAGGAGAAAGAGGTCTCCACCAAGGAGATCCTCTAGCTCCATTTATTTTTATCATGGTTGTGGAAAGGGTAGGAGGATTGACGAGAGAGGCGATGAAACAAGATCTCTCTAAGGGGGTTAACCTAGGTGGAGGGGAATTTTCAATATTCATCCAACAATTTTCGAATAATACCCTTTTTCCTTGGGAAACTATTCTTAAAGGATGTCATTACCTTGAAAGCAATCTCAAGAAGTTATGAGATTGTAGTGGGTTTGAAGGTTAATTTTTTTAAAAGTAAACTTGGTGGTGTGGAGGTTGATCCTTATACATTGAAAAGATTGGCAAAATACCTAAATTGCAACATCATGGAGGTACCTTTTACCTTTTTGGGGATACCAGTGGGTGCAAATCCGAAGAAAAAAAGAGACTAGGAAACCGATAGTTACAAAAATGAAGTCTAAAATCTCAAAGTGGAACTCAAAATTCCTTTCCTTTGGTGGTCATATTTGTCTACTTAAGTTGGTACTTTGCTTTCTTCCCTTATACTTTCTTTCCTTCTTCAAGGTCTCGATGTGTGAGGAAAAATAAATTATTTGATTGCAAAGGAACTTCTTATGGGGGGTTGTGGTGAAGAGAGGAAATTGACTTAGGTAAAATGGTCTAAAATGTGTCTTTCTAAAAAGGAGGGGGCCTAGGGGTTAGAAACATGTCTTTGTTTAATAAAGCTATTTTTGAGAAATGGGGTTAGAGATTTTCTGTGTAAGAAAATTCTTTATGGGCTAAGGTAGTGAGAAGCAAATATGGATCCTTAATTGAACAAAATTTTGAACTCTGGGCAAGGGATGGAATCTGTGTGGTTGAGAGATCTTTAAAAACTTTGTATTGATGAAATTGAGAGTACATGGCTTACAAGTAATTTGGTGAGGCATGTGGGGAATGGGAAAAATACAAAGTTTTGGGAGCATTGTTGGGTAAGGGAGTTAGCTCTGAGAGATGCATTTCCTAGGCTTTATTCGATATCCATGCATAAAGTGGAGAAACTTTGTGAGGTGGGATACTATAGGGATGATACTTGGACATGGAACTTAAGGTGGAGGAGGGATCTATTTGAGTGGGAGAAGACTCTATTTTGTAGGTTTTTACAAACTATCCAGTTATCCATCTATCAACAACATTAATCAGACAAGTGGTGCTAAAAAATCATATGTGGTGAAGGAGGTTTATTGGGCTCTATCCTCCCTTCAACTTCAAGAACAACAAGCTATGGATAATGATGCTTTTAGATGTTTTTGGAGCATTAAGATACCCTTCAAAGCAAGAACTTTTGTATAGAGGGTCATGATCAACAAGATTCAGATGAGACTTAACTTGGTAAGGAGAAACATTAGTTATGGCTCGACCTGTCCCGAATGCCTAGTTTGTCAACTGGAGGTGGAATCAATGAGCCATACACTTTGATGCATAAAATATGTTAGATTTGCACAATATCGAGTGTATTCTATGCAATACTAACAATGAACTCGAAAGTCCGAATATCGAACCCAAAGGACCAGCTATATTCCCAATTAGTTAAGTTTATTAAACTAACAATGAAGATGATTAAAAATGAGGATTTAAATATTTTTATGATTTTGGTTTTTATTAGAAAGCAAATAAATGAATGTTACGAGAGATTTGAGTGATGATAAGAATGACCAAGGGTTATGACTCACCAGTACCGATTTTCCCTCAATCCTAGTCTTAATGAAATTTCTTCTTGAGTTAATTACCGATTCCAAAAATCAACTAAAGCCTATGATCAAGGTTAGAAGATGCTCTTTGCCTTAAATTAATACCACAATGATCATGGATCTATCAATTTAAGTCAAAGGATAAAATCAATTCTAGGAATGATTAATTAAAGATTAACTAATCTATCGGAGATTACCTAAACAGTTCGATCATGCAATTTGGTGCAAAATATTCTCTACCTAGATCCACCAATTACATGCAGATTATCACTACTATGCAATCAATTGAATATTAGAATGACCGATTCCAAATAAACAATAAAATAAGAAAGGAAATTAATTAAAATAAAACAAATGGAGAGTTACATGATACCCTGGACTAAGGTGGACTAGCCATTCATGATTAGAGCAACACTTACAATTCTAGATAAAATAACCATAGATATACCAATAAGCAGGAACGATGATCACGATATGTTATAGTGGTGTCTACCACGTTCTTCAACTCTTAAAAGCCCTTAAGGTTCTCTCAAATTCATAAAAGATAAGAATAAAACTGAAGATTGAATTTTGCAAAGCCTAGAGACCTATATATAACTTCCTAAAGATATTTGCACAAAAAGACGCACCACGATCGTGGTTGGAAGTGATGTTGAAGCCTTGAGCCATTATGCATTGACCATGACCCTCATGAATTAACCCCTCTTGATTGACCATGACCCTCATGAATTGATCATGAGCCTCATGATTTGACCACAGTCGTTGTCATCTCTTGACGTTGTTCTGGAGGGTTGTTATCACTTTATTGTAATCGTGTTGATTACCACGGCTATAGTCAATGTACCACGACTGTGATCAAGTGCCAAGTCTTCAAATCTTCATAAAATTGTACAATTTTCAACTTTTTTCCTCAATTGAGCAATTGTGCTTCTACAATACAAAATTAGTGTCCAAACATGAATTCTATCAAAAAAATACATGTAAAATAACATTAAAACTCACACAAATACCACTCAAAAAGTGATTTATCACCCTTTTCTCATGCAGTGTTACTTATCATGTGTGGACGAGTATCTACAAGTGGCTCGATTTCTCCACGGTGCTCTTAGACACTACTACAAAAAACACTTTCTATGTCGGTTAATTTGTGTATTCTACATCGGTTATTAACTGTTGTTGTAAGAGACGTCGTAGAAAGACTGCTTTCTACGATGGTTTTATAGAGAACCGTCTTAAAAAAATATATCATTCTAAGACGGTTCTTAACTAAGAACCGTTTTAGAATGATACACTTTCTAAGACGGTTGTCTGAATAACCGTTTTTTAATGTATTTTTTTTTAAAAAAATAAAATATATTGAGAATTCTAAGACGATTTTTTGAAAAAACTGTCTTAGAATGTGTTTTTTTTAAATAAACGTACCTACTCAAATGGTGCCCCATTAATTTCACTCACAATAATTTGTCTGGTACATATATATATATATATATATATATATATATATATATATATATATATATATATATATATATATATATATATATATATACATCCCCAAATTCATCGAATGAAAAAGCAAATACAACAAAAACAAAAATTTACAATTTAAACCAAACAACATTTTGCTTGGTCACTTGAGATTCTATTGCATAACATTCAACAAAATCAAACAAATAAACATTAAACAAGTATTGAAAAACTTAAGTGCTCATCAATGGTGCCAGCCCCAGTTTCAGTGGATAGTATAGCCTGAAGGTACCTATTAATCCATTCATTGCCAGCCATTAGAATATATATATATATAACCTTAGTCAGAACGTGGATTAGTGGCCCCTTGATTAAAATCTCTAATTTTTCAATGCTCAAGAGCCATATATACAAAGTGGAAGATAAATAAATTGCACTTTTATCTATCAATCTTTTCAATGTGGTAAACTTTATCTCATGAAAGGGACAAAAGTAAAATTTGTAGATGGAAACACTCTGATGAACTGCTACATCAAATACATCCATTCTGACATAACACTATACTATATTGTCCATCATTTGTTAATTATTGAAAATTAACTAATAGAATATAATTGAATAATTAAAATTATATATAAAAAAGCTAACAAAGTAGGAGAATAAAAAGCACA